>NC_092343.1:20096000-20397750 GCF_046630445.1 Rutidosis leptorrhynchoides | reverse complement strand
ATTGGCCCATAATCATATCATCATGTATCTGATAATTCAATCATTTGATATTATCTCTTAATTCTATCGATAAATATATTGAAACAAATACGTTCATGTAAAGTATCATATATATCAAATACTTTGTTAATGTTTTTCAGTTATTATATATTATATATACATATCTATATACACATAATTGTTCGTGAATCGTCAAACACGGTCAAAAGGTAATTGATTACATGAATGTAGTTCCAAACTTTTTGAGATTCAACATTACAAATTCTGCTTATCGTGTCGGAAACATATAAAGGTTAGGTTTAAATTTGGTCGGAAATTTCCGGGTCGTCACAGTACCTACTCGTTAAAGAAATTTCGTCCCGAAATTTGATCGAGGTCGTCATGGCTAACTTTAAAAATGTTTTCATGACGAATATGAGTTGATAAATAGAGTTTTATCATCATTGAGTAATATAGATAAAACAATTTGATTACGCGAATAGTATAAGTGAAGCTATCGCAAGAGAGTGAAATAAGTAAACGTATATTCGTTTTAACCGATGACGTAGTTATGATTGATTTCCGGAATTCATGGAATTTAAGAAAAATCTTTGCTATAAGATTTGGTTCTTCGGCGATTAAGGAAATCATGATCTTATTTGATTAAATGCGATAATCTGTCTCGATTTCTCTGTCTGATATTTTACTATAAATCCACCCCCTTCGTTTCTCTATTTCCACAGCTCACACCTTCTAGTCTTTCTCCCCAGTTCATACTTTAAAGCATTCATTAATATGCTTCATCCAGTATTGATTCTTGATATACTCTTAACTTTCATATCTGTCATTCTTCTTTTTCATCTACCACCGGAGGAAGTTATTTTCTTCTACCATTACCTTGGGGTTATTGTGTTTTTCATTCTCCCGTATCTTTATATTGCTATACGCATTGATATAAAGGTTTATAATTTCGGGGTTGTTATCGGGCTTTATATTCTCCATTATATTTCGGAGCTTCATGCTTTCGTTTTCTCTTCCCGACCTTAAGTCAAGCGGATAATGGTCCAGAATTTGTAGATATGAATTTTTGGATGAACATAGTTAATGTTCCAAGAAGAAAATCGTAATGGCACGATCTTGACTTGGCAAATTACGAGAATATCCGAAAATATAGAGCTATCAAGATGATATGTTCTTAATATGTTTGGAAATTGGGTAGAATGTAAGAGTCGTATAAATAGTACATGATGACGGTATGTTCTGTGAATCATCACGTTCCATTAGAAACTCAGTATGACTTACTGTAATATAATCATATTGATCAAGTGTCATTATATTATACTAACTCATGTTTCAGTTCCCAACACTACTTCAAAAACATTCCTATTTTAAATTCGAATTTTTTTCTTCTTCAGAATTTAGAAACTAACACAGTTTCTTTTTATGTTGTAACGCAGATATTGCGAATAGATAGAAGATTTCGGATAAGAATAGTTGTGAAAATATCTTCAGGAATATCGAAGATATTTATAATAAAAGATACGATGATATCTTAGAATTCTTAACATAGATGGATGATGAAGAAGATTTGTCTGTGAAGGTTTAGAATAAGAAGTAAGGTGTTTGCTAACGATTTCAGTAGACACTGAATCATTTAGATCCTTTGAAGGTAGGTTTAGTCTTTGTGATTTGTCCACAACCTTCTTCATGGTCTGCCCAATCCGTTTTCCAGTTTCAAACCTTCTCTTTTTCTCAGCTTTACCACCATACTATTCTTTATCATCAAACTTTTGACTGTTAAAGTCGTTTACAGTTTTTGCTGCTTCATCAGCATTTTTCCAATTTCGGAGAACTAGTTCATAGTTTGGGATGTTTTTCAGAAAATTCACATTCGAAGTATGTAAGTCTAGGAGATAGACGTTATATGTATACATATAACTTTTGAAGTAAAATTGTAGCGAAATTCAAAATACTGATTGCTAATTCCCAGTAGTTGGTGTGACAATTATTGTTACAGGATGCAGGTAAGTACATGATGGGGTTTTAATGAATAAGTATAGTGGCTTTTCGGAGAGGCTTAAGTCGAAGGTTAATGAAGTTGTTGATAAGTTTACTGCTAATGTGACGAGATATGAAAGGTTCCCCGGTAACAATGATGAAGGGGTAATTGTTATAATAAGGTTTATTCGTATAAACAAATGAAGGTGATTTGTTGAAGCTATGACAAAATTGTATATTTTGGAAAGAGATTGAAAAATTATATTTGGTAATAAATATCAAAGGATCTGACACGGGTACGTGTTAAACTATAACTTTGGTTTCGAGAGCTTTTCAGGTGCATGACAGTGGGTAATGTGTGGTTGGATCATCATCTCGCATGTCTTTAAGAATTTCGAAGTGTTTGAACACATATTGTAATTGTTAATATACATATGATGTTCTAAGATTTTGAATGATACAAATATTTTTGTGAGTTTCATGAATAGAAATGAGGTTCTAGGACAGTTTTGAAGTCAAAGTATAGTTTTAAAAGACGTAGAAATCTAAGAGTGATGATTTCGGTTATATCTTGAATCGAATTCTGAGATTTCAAAATCAGAATATGTAATTAAATTTTGAATGAGTATGGTTGTTTTGGTTTCTATAAAAGAATGTATATTGTTGTGAAAGTAGGGAGTATAATGGATGATTTGCTGAATCAGATTCGAAGAATGTAACATATTAATTGTGAATTTATGTATCTCTCGGGTATTACCTACCCGTTAAAAAAAAAAAAAAAAATTTCACAATTAATATTTTGTACAAAAGAATTTTATTACAGTCTTTATGGTAATATATATGTGTATATTTCTTCAGATGTAATATAGATTTAATGAGTTAATATTAAATTAAACTCATTTGATTTATGGTTAAGGCTAGGATAGATAATTTCTAAACTTTAGAAATTACATAATCGTCGTAGAATGTTTCCCCAATGAAGTTATGAATCAATAATTCATCGTTGTGGTATTCCTTGGTATCTACATGACGTATGACGTCGATGCTCGTGGGTCAGATTGTGAAGTTGAGGTTTGCGAAGCGGTTGTTGTTGGTGGTGGTAATGGTACTGTTGATGTTGTTGATGGTGGTACTGGTTATGCTGCTGGTGTTTATAACCTTTGCACCATATTCTCCAAAGCCACTACCCGAACGCGAAGCTCATTGACTTCTTCTATTATACCGGGGTGATTGTCGGTTCGGACGAGCGGATAGATAAGATCTAGAATTTGGTGTAGTATATAATCATGACGAGATACTCTGGAAATGAGAGAGAAAATGGTGTTTCGGACAGGTTCGCCGGTAAATGCTTCAGGTTCATTGCCAAGAGGGCAATGTGGTGGATGAAAGGGATCACCTTCTTCTTATCTCCAATGGTTAAGTAGATTACGAACTCATCCCCAATTCATCCAAAATAGATGATGGCTAATTGGTTGATCCATTTCGGTCACGCTGCTTTCGGAGCTCATGTGAAAATCCATATCGGCATAGCTGTCAGAATCCGAGGAACTCGAACTGGTTGAGGGATCCATCTTGTATGATCAGGGAAAGAATTTTTTGGTATTAAATAGATTGTAGAATTTAGATTTGGTATTCTTCAATACATAATTTACATATGTATATATAATACCAAAATCCCATAAATTATGGAGGAATCTTTGAAAGATGTCAATCAAAGTTCATAGTAACAGATATGCTAAGATAAGAATTCGTCTATACATTATTATGCAATAAATGTAGGAAAACGCGTCTAGACTTAAGAATGATAAGAAGGTAATTTCCTAAGGATGGTAAGTAGATGATTTCCGACTAAAAATGATAAGCAAAACTTTTGACATGCAGACACGGTCGAAGTCCAGACTCACTAATGCATCTTAACAACTATCAGTTAGACACACTAATGCAAGACCTGGTTCGCTAAGACCACCGCTCTGATACCAACTGAAAGGACCCATTCATATACATTATAAACGATTCACAATAGTTGATTACATCGCGAGATATTTGACCTCTATATGATACGTTTTACAAACATTGCATTCGTTTTTAAAAGACAAACTTTCTTTACATCTAAAATTGACGGCAGGCATACCATTTCATATTACATCCAACTATAATTGACTTAATATTAATCTTGATGAACTCAACGACTCGAATGCAACGTCTTTCAAAGTATGTCATGAATGACTCCAAGTAATATCCTTAAAATGAGCTAATGCACAGCGGAAGATTTCTTTAATACCTGAGAATAAACATGCTTTAAAGTGTCAACCAAAAGGTTGGTGAGTTCATTAGTTTATCATAATCAATCATTTTCGTAATAGTAATAGACCACAAGATTTCTGTTTATAAATATATGTACACTCGCAAGTGTATAAAAGTATTCTATAAGTTGTAGGCACCCGGTAACAAGCCTTAACGTTCATGTTTTACCCTCTGAAGTACACCAGATCAGGTGTGTTTAATATAATCTCGAAGTACTAAAGCATCCCATAGTCAGGATGGGGTTTGTCAGGCCCAATAGATCTATCTTTAAGATTCGCGCCTACCGTACATAGACAAGTAGTTTAATGTTACCAAGCTAAGGGTATATTTCTGGTTTAAACCCACGTAGAATTAGTTTTAGTACTTGTGTCTATTTCGTAAAACATTTATAAAACAACGCATGTATTCTCAGCCCAAAAATATATATTGCAAAAGCAATTAAAAAGGGAGCAAATGAAACTCACAATACTGTATTTCGTAGCAATTATGTATATGACGGAACTGAACAAGTGCAGGGTTTGTCTCGGATTCACGAACGTATCAATATTGTGATTCAATATTGCAGGAAAGTACGTAGACGCAACGAAAATGATAAACGTTAGGTTGACCTCACGAGAAATACCCTCGAACAATACCCATAACCTCCATAGCTATAACCCATAATTTCCTTAGCTCTATCCCGTTTGAAAACTTATTTTGAAATCGTCTGAATATAACTCCGTCATAGTATTTTATGTATACTAATAATATCTTGAAATAATACTAAGTAAATATATATATGTAATTCGATTGAGAGAGTTTAGAGAAATATATTTTCAAGTTTCTATAAAATAATGAAACCTATTGAATTCTATTTATAATAGATTTTTGAATTATTAAAGTGAATTATTAAAGTATGAATTATTAAAGTGAATTATTAAAGTATGAATTATTAAAGTATGAATTATTAAAGTATGAATTATTAAAGTTAAAGTAAAGTAAAAGTAAAGTAAAAGTAAAGTAAAGGTAAAGTTAAAGTACAGTAAAAGTATAAAACTATGTACGTATAATACGCATATAAATATATTTAATATTAATTTAAATCGTTATATCATAAAAACATTTTAGAAAAGTAGAATTATATATATTCATAATAGGTTTCAAGTTTTTAAATTAGAGTCTGTTGGTGAAGTATGGGATAAAGTCCAAAGGTTTAATAAACGTATGAAATCATCTTAATGAAAAATGTCGAGTTACTTAACTTGTCGATATCCAACATCTAAGTTATTTACACTCCACATTCTTACTTATAGATCACTTTACCATTTTCTGAATATTGTCAAAAAGAATAGATTTCTTAAATCACAGTGGACCTCATAACATTGGCCCATAATCATATCATCATGTATCTGATAATTCAATCATTTGATATTATCTCTTAATTCTATCGATAAATATATTGAAACAAATACGTTCATGTAAAGTATCATATATATCAAATACTTTGTTAATGTTTTTCAGTTATTATATATTATATATACATATCTATATACACATAATTGTTCGTGAATCGTCAAACACGGTCAAAAGGTAATTGATTACATGAATGTAGTTCCAAACTTTTTGAGATTCAACATTACAAATTCTGCTTATCGTGTCGGAAACATATAAAGGTTAGGTTTAAATTTGGTCGGAAATTTCCGGGTCGTCACAAACACTAACCCCGGAGCTTGACATAATTTCTCTTTTAACAATTGAAAGGCAATTTCTTGCTCGTTCTCCCAATTAAATCTCGCGTTCTTTCTCGTCAACTTCGTCAAAGGAGAAGTGATTTTAGAAAAGTCTTGGATAAACTGACGGTAATAACTGGCGAATCTGAGGAAACTTCGGATTTCCGTAGGCGTAGTCGGTCGTCCCCAATTCTTCACCGTCTCAATCTTCCCCGGATCTACTTGAATACCATCCTTATTCACAATATGACCAAGGAATTGAACTTCCCTTAGCCAAAATTCACATTTGGAGAATTTTGCATACAACTTATCCTTCCGCAACGTCTTCAGCACACCACGCAAATGATGTTCATGTTCCTTCATACTCTTTGAATAGACAAGTATGTCGTCGATGAACACAATCACTGACTTGTCCAACATTGGTTGGCTCACTCGGTTCATAAGATCCATGAATGCCGCTGGTGCATTCGTAAGACCGAAAGGCATAACTACAAACTCATAATGCCCATAACGCGTTCGAAAAGCCATTTTCCCAATATCTTCCTCACGGACCCGCATTTGGTGATAACCGGACCGTAGGTCAATCTTAGAGAAATACGTTGCACCTTGGAGTTGGTCAAACAAATCTTAAATCAGAGGCAATGGATAACGATTATTTATCATCACTTTATTTAACTCCCGATAATCGATGCACATCCGCATACTACCATCCTTCTTCTTCACGAATAAAATTGGAGCACCCCATGGAGAAGAACTCGGTTGAATAAAACCCTTTTCAAGTAATTCTTGGGTTTGATTTAACAACACTTGCATTTCCGTTGGCGCTAAACGATAAGGAGTTTTAGCAATGGGAGTAGCTCCCGGAACCAACTCAATGCGAAATTCAACTTGTCTTTCCGCCGGAACACCCGTAAATTCATCTGGAAAAACGTCTTCAAATTCACTAACCACCGAAATTTCACGAATGGGTGGTGGCTCTTCACGAGTATCAACTACGTGAGCAAGAAAAGCCATGCCACCACTAACAAGAAAACAATGTGCCCGTGCATAAGTGCATAATGGCACAAGTCTTCTCCGTCTCTCGCCATGATAAATTAACTCTCCCCCACTTGGGGTCTTCACACGAATAGATTTCTCATGGCATGCAATATCGGCTCTATAACCATCGAGCCAATCCATACCAACAAGAATATCAAATTCACCCAAAGTCATCGGGATAAGATCAATTTTAAATGTTTCGGAACCAAACACAATATCACAATCATTACAAACATCAACCCCTAGCACCGTCTTACCATCCGCTATTTCAACTTCTACCGGATGACTTAACTTAGCTAGAAATTTATCAAGCTTAGACATAAATCTTGGAGAAACAAACGATAAATTAGCACCGCTATCAAATAGGATCCTTGCCAGATTAGAGTTAACCATGAAAGTACTTGAGACTACTTCGTTTGATTGCTTGGCCTCATCATGGGTCATTAAGTAATTTCGTCCCCGAGCCGTTCCCGCCGCCTTCTCTAACTTCTTAACATGATCGGTGTTCAAATCGGGACACTCCGGCCTTCGGTACCCTTCCTTACCACAATTATAACAAGTGAGTTTTGTTGTAAAAGATGGCTTGGTGCAACCACGAGCCATGTGTCCTTGTAGCCCACAATTATAACATTTGGTCCAAAACCCCCAGACGTACCCTTCTTCACACTACCAACACTCTCACTCGCACCCTTATGTTTCTTGTTCAAATGACTAGTAGCTTCAAACTTCCTCTTGCCAAAAGTAAAGCCACTCTTTCTCAAAGTGAGCGACTCAAAATCTTTGGCCATATCAAACAGCTCATCAAAACTTTTCACCACGTTTACACTAATCTTATCTTGATATTTGTAGTTCAAGATTCGATAGAAATCTTCCTTCAACATTTTATCATTCACGACGTACTCCGGGCAAAATTGGATCTTTGATAAGAAAACGGATTTGAGAGTGTTCAAATCCATCGACCCTTGCCTCAAGGCACGTAACTCGTCCTTATGTCTAGTAAGATCGGCCGAAGTTCGGTACTCGTTGAAAAACTCCACCTTGAACTCTTCCCAAGTGAAATCCATACATTTTTCTTCACCATAAAGTTAGATCTTCACGTCCTACCTCAATTTAGCATCGCCCCGCAACATACTACACCTGTACCTTGTCTTCTTATCGAGAGGGCATTCACAAGTACGGAAAGCCCCCTCCATATCGGAGATCCAACGGGCACTCTTAAGAGGGTCTCGTTCACCTTCAAAGGTGGGAGGTTGAGAATCCTTGAAATTCTTGTAGAAAAAGTCCCGTCTTCAAACATTATCTTCTTATAGAACAAGCTTAACTTGTTCCTTAACCACGTTGACTAGTTGCTCGTCAATCTTATCTAGAAACGTCTTCTTAACATCTTCGAGAAATTACGATTTTTGACGTTTAAAGATGGCCTCAACTTTTGCCATGAACTCAACATCCTCACTCGTACCTCCATCATTGTTCTCGGGTCCGTTTCTCGTCTTCATACTATAAACGGAAATAGATTAAACAATGAAATGAGAGGACAAGACACAATTATCTACATATACACCTCATCGCCCCATCTTGCTCAACAATCGTCGTACATCGCTCGTTTGACACGATTTAAACCCGTAACAATGGTAGCTAATCATTGTTACGCGAGCACGTCGCATTAACTTGCTAGTACAACGTCTATCTCGCTTGATGATCGCAAAACACAACACAAAACAATTAGCGCATAGTTAGTTCACCTAAACCTAGGCACTAACCAATTCCCGGTCCGACCCGTCTCCTACAAGTCCTGCATAAAGCGCATTCACAATAAAGTCTAAGTCTAGGCACCTATCTCAAGTTGCCTAAATCCCTTAGACCATGCTCTGATACCATTTGTAACGACCCGAGTTCGAAAAACACACCTAAAAAAAACTTTTCTGACTCAACACATCTGGACGGTGTCCAGCAAAGAAGGCTTGGATGGCATCCAGAAGATCTGGACGGTGTCCAAATGAACTGCCAGGTTCTGATTTGGATGTCCAACTTACTCGAGTGGAAAACCCGCTTCCCGACACTTTTAAACGAAACCCTTTTCACAACATGTTAACATAATTAAAACTAAGAAGTTTCCACCATAAAACCAAGTTTTACAACATCGGGCCCACATCGGCCATTTTACGAGTTTCGTACAAAAATACAAGTTCGACCATAAGAGTTTAAATTCCAAACGACACCTAGAGTATGGTGTTTGGGGTTAAACTACCCACGTATTGGCCAAACTTCAAAAGCTAAACATGTCCAAAAGCGTCCCCTATCAAAACAAAGCGGGATCACTAATCCAAACGAACTCCCTTACCCTTGTCCACGCCGGAGCCTATAAAAAGATAAACAACGAGAGGGTAAGCTAAAGCTTAGTGAATGCAATAATTATACACATACATATATAATATACCTACTTGCATACACTTGCACACATCGTAATATCGCTAGTATATAACAATTAGCATACAAACTCCGAGTATAAGCTAATAACCTCCAAATACCGCAACTAGCATAATCAATAGCATATTCACCGAAATAATATATTATGCTATACAACAACACATACACAAACTATATGGTTAACCATTTTCGCGTCATGGTGCTACCAGCTCTGTGGTTCACACCATACGCAATGCTATGACGCTACTGGCTCCGTGGTTCACGTCACTACGCATTTGAGTCATACTCTTTTATAGTGCTACCGGCTCCGTGGTTCACACTTCATTTTATAGTGCTACCGGTGAAAGGACCCGTTCATATACATTATAAACGATTCACAATAGTTGATTACATTGCGAGGTATTTGACCTATATATGATACATTTTACAAACATTGCATTCGTTTTTAAAAGACAAACTTTCTTTACATTGAAAATTGACAGGCATGCATACCATTTCATAATATCCACTATCCAACTATAAATTAATTTAATAATAATCTTTGATGAACTCAATGACTCGAATGCAACGTTCTTCGAAATATGCTATGAAAAACTCCAAGTAATATCTTTAAAATGAGCAAATGCACAGCGGAAGATTTCTTTAACACCTGAGAATAAACATGCTTTAAAGTGTCAACCAAAAGGTTGGTGAGTTCATTAGTTTATCATAATCATTTATTTCCATCATTTTAATAGACCACAAGAATTTCATTTCCAGTTCTCATAAATATACGTCCCATGCATAGAGACAAAAATAATCATTCATATGGTGAACACCTGGTAACCGACATTAACTAGATACATATAAGAATATCCCCTATCATTCCGGGATCCTCCTTCGGACATGATATAAATTTTGAAGTACTAAAGCATCCGGTACTTTGGATGGGGTTTGTTAGGCCCAATAGATCTATCTTTAGGATTCGCGTCAATTAGGGTGTCTGTTCCCTAATTCTTAGATTACCAGACTTTAATAAAAAGGGGCATATTCGATTTCGATAATTCAACCATAGAATGTAGTTTCAATTACTTGTGTCTATTTCGTCAAACATTTATAAAAGCGCATGTATTCTCAGTCCCAAAAATATAAAGGGTAAAAAGGCAAATGAAACTCACCATACTGTATTTCGTAGTAAAAATACATATAACGTCATTGAACAAGTGCAAGGTTGGCCTCGGATTCACGAACCTAAATTAATTATATATAATTATGTGTTGGTCAATATTTGTCTAACAAATTAGGTCAAGTCATAGTGTACCACAATCCTAATGCTCGAGACTAATATGCAAAAGTCAACAAAAGTAAATTTGACTCAAAATAATTTCCAAAAATCTATACATGATTAATATATAGTTTAAATATCGTCGTTTTATATTTTTAAATATTTTTAAAAGATTTATTAGAGTAATAATATAATTTATTTATTAATAGATAAAATTCTATATTAAATTTATGTAATAAAATATACTTTTATATATATTAAGTAATAAAATTTATAGGGTTCATTTAATATCATAAAGATAATATGATAGGTATTATTAAAGTAAGTTATTACACGTAGTAAAATATGTTTGTATCACATATTTATTTGATAAAATAATATCTATAATGATAGTAAGTAATAGTTGTATTATTTTGTAATAATAATTATTATTATAAAAATATCAATATTTATAATTACCAAAATGACATTATGATAAAACGATAATTCTGATTATGATAACTTTAATATTTACGATAATTTTTAATATTATCTTTAAAATAATAATAATAATGATATTTTATAGTAACAATGACATTTATATTAAAATGATAATTTTTATTAAAATGATAGTTTTAATACTAACGATACTTTTAATAATAATAGTAATGATAAAAATAATAAGAACGATAATTTTATCTAAATCAATATCTTATAATATTTTAATTTCATCATGATACTCTTACTCATTATTTCCTAATCGTTTCGTTTAATAGCTTTTAATCGTCTTTTATATCGTGTTCATAATAATGATAATAATAGTAATCAAAATAATTAGGTGTTACAAATATTTGTTTTAATTACACTAATATTAATAATGATAGTTACTATAACATTATTAACGATAATACTAATAATTATCTTAATGATAATACAGTAATAATAATAATAATAATAACCATTTTTAAATAATGATATATATATTAATAATGATAATAATAATACTAATACTAATACTAATAATAATAATAATAATAATAATAATAATAATAATAATAATAATAATTGGATAATAATAATAATACTAATTATAACTTTAATGATAATAATGATAGTAATAATAATAAAATAATAATAATTTTTAATGATAAATCCCTTTTATTGATAAAGATAATAATAATGATAATAATAAGATAAAACTAGAACGACGATAAAAACGACGATAATAATAATCATTTTTAATAAAAATATCGAAAATTCAATTGATTATAACTTCTAATCCGTTCATCGAAACCATTCGATATCTAAAGGAAAAGTTCTTAATTTTTCGCTAGCTTTCCAAGAACATGCATATCTTATACCTTATCTCAACCGCAAGTGTAACTAATTCAATATTCAACCTAACTTGTCTAAGGGCAATATCAAAAGTACAAGCATGAATAATCCTAAATACTCGAGCACTAGTCAGGGATACACTATTAGTATGTAAAAGTTAAATTATGAGTACTCACGTATCAATATTGAGATTCAATATTGCAGGAAAGGTACGTAGACGCAACGGAAATGATAAACACTATATTGACCTCACGAGCATACCCATGAACCATACTCAATCACCTCCATAGCTATAACCCATAATTTCCTTAATCCTATCCTACTCGAAAAACAATTTTGAAATCACTCGGACAGTACTCCGTCGTTATATTTTATGTATACTAATAATATCTTGAAATAATACGGAGTAAATATATATATGTAAATCGATTGAGAGAGTTTAGAGAAAAATATTTTCAAGTTTCTATGAAATAATGAAACATATTGAATTCTATTTATAATAGATTTTTGAATTATTAAAGTGAATTATTAAAGTATGAATTATTAAAGTGAATTATTAAAGTATGAATTATTAAAGTGAATTATTAAAGTATGAATTATTAAAGTGAATTATTAAAGTATGAATTATTAAAGTGAATTATTAAAGTTAAAGTAAAGTAAGAATAAAGTAAAGGTAAAGTTTAAGTATCGTAAAAGTATAAAACTATGTACGTATAATACGCGTATAAATATATATAATATTAATTTAAATCGTTATATATATTTAATAAAATAAAATATAAATATCGTTATCTTTATCATACTAGTTAAGTAATGAGTTGTCAAAAGTGGTTCTAGATATTTATAAAAGTTATATACGTTTTAATAATAAAGTTCTTTTTAAACTGAAAACGTTTTTGTACGTTTGAAACTAAATAGATCAATCGAGTCTTTATGAGATTCAATCTTCCACTATCCTTTGTCTAGTTCTCAATGATTGACAATTTGTTCTTATTTATAAATCACTCTACCATTTTCCGAATATTGTTAAAATGGAAAGATTTCTCAAATCAACGTGGGCCTTTCAACAGAGACTTGTAATCATAATTCAATATATCTGATAATTCAATCATTTGATCTTATCTTCTAATTCCATTGATAAACATTTTGAAACAGATACAATCATATAAAGTATTTAATCTAATATTTTGTTTACGTTTCAAGTTATAATATATATACACATATACATATATAATCATATTTGTTTAATGGTTCGTGAATCGTTGGAACTTGGTCGAGGTTGAATGAATGTATGAACATAGTTTAAAATTCTTTCAATTTAACTTAACAAATATTGCTTATCGTGTCGGAAACATATAAAGATTAAAGTTTAAATTTGGTTGGAAATTTCCGGGTTGTCACAGTACCTACCCGTTAAAGAAATTTCGTCCCGAAATTTGAGTGAAAAGGTCGTGAATGATAATAAGTATTTTTCATGATGCATACGGGCTGAAAATTAGAGTTTTATCATCAGCGAATAATTTGGATAAACAATCCATTTATATGAAGAGTACAAATGAAGCTAACATAGAAGAGTGAAATGAATAAGTGTAGATTCATCTTATCATTTGACGTAGATATGATTGATTCCCAGATTTCAAGGGATTTGAAGAAAATCTTCTTAATAAGATTTGACTCTCCGGTAATCAAGGGAATTAGGATCCGCTTTAAATGTGATCGTCCATTTTAATTGTTCTGTAGAAGATTTTCTTATACATTCACCTCCTTCGTTTCCTTACAACTCACACCTTCTGTTGATGCATTTTATACAACTCCCTTGACATCTACCCACGTCCATTGCAGGTACAACAGTTTACAGGCCACCATGATTGCTCGTTATTATCCTATCCGTGTTTGTATGTGGTTACAGGAACTGCAGGAACGAGATTTAGATGTTTGACTATATTATACTTAGTCAGACGTATGAGTGAAGCCTCACTAGTACGGCTGACAGGCTCATACGCACGGTTGATGCTGAGCTAAGTCACAATTATAACCTAAATGAGAAGACACGAGTGAGTGATCACCCGTACGGCTGATGAAGCCAACTCGTACGTGTGATGAATGAATCGTATGGGTGAGTCAACAGCAAGGGTATATAAAGTCTTATATTCTTCATTTTAGGTTAAGCCTCTCATTTGTTACACACACTCAGATCTAGTGAGCTCCTCCGATTCTCTCTCAGTCCAAATCACCCAGGTGGTGAATAATAGCTCTAGGTGTTGATCTAATCACACTTGATTTAGTTGTGGTTTGACTAAATTAATCAAAAAAAAAAAAAACTTAACCTATTCACTAGAGGGTTTGATTCACTTATTCCGCCATTGTGTGAGTTAAATCTGTTGATTTCTAAGTTCCTAGTCATGTTTCATCACCTTCTATTCTTTCCCCCTCAACTCATATTTTAAAGTATTCATCAATATGCTCCATCCAGTTCTGATTCTCGATATACTTCTAACTTTCATATCGGTCATTCTTCTTTTTCATCTACCGCCGAAAGAATCCATTTACTTCTACTATACACTTGGGGTTATAGTGTTTCTAGTTCTCCCGTGTCTTTATATTGCTATATGCATCGATATATGGTTTATAATTTCTGGTTTGTCGTTGGGATTTATATGTTCCCTTATATTTCAAAGTCTCTGCTTCTGTCTTCTATAATCATTATCATTCACAGTTAATGCTCTCTTTTATTTGCTGCAATTTATACCCCAATTTCTATTTCGGAGTTTTGTCCTTTCGTTTCTTCTTCTTGCGATTAAGCATCGCTTGTAATGGTCCAGAATTCACAGATATGAATTTCGGAATGAACATTGTTAATGTTCTAGGAAGGAAATTGTGATGGCACAATCTTGATTTGTCAAATTACTAGAATACCTTGAAAAAGGCCGAATCATCAAGAAATATTTTCTTGATATTTTAGAGGTTAAATAGAATACAAGAGTCGTATAACATGGCACATGATGATGTTATGATCTGTGAATCATCACGTTCCATTTAGAAACTCATCATGACTTACTGTAATATAATCACATTGATCAAGTGTCATTATATTATACTAATTCATGCTTCAGTTCCCAACATTACTTCAAAATATTCCTATTTTAAACTTGAATGTTTCAGAATTTAGAAACTAAAATAGTTTCTTTTATGATGTAATACATATAGCGCGAAGAGGTAAATGATTTCAAATAAGAAAAATTAAGAAAATATCTTCAGAAATATGGGGGATATTTATAATGAAAGATATGATGATATTTTAGAATTTCTAATATCAGAGGATGATGAAGAATATTGTCCGCAGCGGTTTAGAGTCAGGAGCAAGGTATTCGTTAATGACTTCAGCAGGTACTGAATCATTTGGATCCTTTGAAGTCAGGTTCAGTCTTTGTAATTTGTCCACAGCCTCCTTCCTACTTTGCTCAATCCGTTTTCCAGTTCCAAAACTTCTCTTTTTCTGCGCTTTGCCAGCACACTTCATCATTATAATCCAGCTTTTACCGTTTAAAGTAGTTTATAGTTTTTGCTGCTTCATCAGCATTTTTTTTTTCTTTTTCGGAGAACCAATTTGTAGTTCGGAGTGTTTTTCAGAAACTTCACATTCAAATTAAGTCCAGAAGATAGACGTTATATATACACATATAACTGTTGGCGTAGACATCCTGCGAGATTTCAAAATACTGATTGCTAATTCCCAATGATTCGTATGGCAATTCTCATTACAAGATGCGAATGAGTAAATGATGGGGTTTCAATGAATAATTATAATGACTTTTTGGAGAGGCTAAAGTCAAAGGGTAATGAAGTTGTTGGTATATCTGCTAATAATGTGGTGGAATGTAAAAGGTTCCCTGGTAACAATGGTGTATATCTCAAGGTTATAATAAGGTTAGTCTGACTGAAAAGTCGAAGTTGACTTGCTGGAGCTATGACAAAACTGGCTACTTTGAATAGGAATTGCAAAGTTATTTTTGCTAATAAATGTCAAAGAATCTGACACAGATATGTGTGGAATTATGACTTTGGTTTCGAGTGCTTTTTAAGTACCTAACTGTGGGTAATATGTGGTTGGATCATCATCTCGATTGCTCATTATTTGAAGTGTCTTCAGATATTTTCGAAGGGTTTGAACACAGATTGTAATCGTTAATATACATTTGATGTTCTAACACAGTTTTGAAGTCAAAGTATAGCTTTGAAAGATGTAGGAATCTAAAAGTGATGATACCGGTTATATCTCGAATTGAATTCTGAGGTTTCAAAATCAAAATTTGTAATTGGGTTTGAATGAGTATGGTTGTTTTGATCTCTATGAAAGAATGTATATTATTGTGAAAGTAGGAAGTATAGTTGATAATTTGCTTGATCAGATTCGAAGAATGTAACATATTAATTGTGAATATATATATCTCTCGGGTATTACCTACCCGTTAAAAAATTTCACAATTAATATTTTGTACATAAGAATTTTATTACAGTCTTTGTGAAAATATATATGTATATATTCTCCTCAGATATAACATAAATTTTAATGAGTTAATACTAAATTAAACTCATTCGATTTACGGTTGAAACTAGAATTGAATAATCCCTTGAAGGCTTTATAGATTACATAAGTATTTCTTCAATAATATTGAAATTACGAATCAATACTTCGTTATTTGTTGAGGCGTGATGTTGATTTTTGTTAAATTCTTGTGAACTTCGCAAAGTACGAGTGATGGTATCTGAGAAGTTTCGGTTACATCGATGATGAAAGTGTAAAATCAAATATATACTTGATTTATTATGAATTGGAATTTGTTGAATTGAGACAGAGATTGTAGTTAACGATGGTTAAGTTGCGGGTGAAGGACGTACATTATTGCATATTTGTACGATGAATTAACCGAGTAGTTAAGATTCACACACAATAGCTTAGCACGGAAAGATTTATTTTTATTTCAAAATATGTATATATAAAATATACATATAATTTCTTCAGAGGGAATGAGTTAACTCTTCATAACTCCTTGATACAATATACGCGTTATTGATTCGTAATGATGTCCACAGTGATTCTTGAACTAACGGAGTTTGTGATGTTATAGGTGTTGTTGATTCTGATGTTGACTGTACTGACGATGCTGGTGACGCTGACGGTACTGTTGATGTTGTTGGTAAAACAAGTTTAGCTTGTTAATCACACACCATTTTGTCAGGGTTTCTACACTTCCTTCTATCATTTTGGTTCGCTTAACTAATTTATGGTTAGGGCTAGATTAGATAATCTCTAAGACTTTAGAGATTACATAATCTCCGTGGAATGTTTCTCCAATGAAGTTATGAATTAATACATCGTCAGTTATTGTTGCTGGTATTCCTTGATATCTATGGTGCGTATGATGTTGATGCTCGTGGGACAGATTGTGAAGTTGAGGTTTACGACACGGTTGTGGTTGGAGGTGGTAATGGTACTGTTGGCGTTGATGATGGTGGTACTGGTTATGCTGCTGGTGCTGCTGCTGGTGCTGCTACTGGTGTTTGTAATTTCTGCACCATATTCTCCAAAGCCACTACTCGAGCGCGAAGCTCGTTGACTTCTTCTATTACACCGAGGTGATTGTCGGTTCGGACGAGCGGATAAATAAAATCTAGAATTTGATGGAGTATATAATCGTGACGAGATACTCTGGAAATGAGAGAGAAAATGGTGTTTCGGACAGGTTCGCCGGTAAGTGCTTCAGGTTCTTCGTCAAGAGGGCAATGTGGTGGATGGAAAGGATCGCCTTCTTCTTGTCTCCAATGATTGAGGAGACTACGAACCCATCCCCAATTCATCCAGAATAGATGATGACTGATTGGTTGATCCATTCCGGTCACACTGCTTTCGGAGCTTAAGTGAGATTCCATTTCAGAATCCGAGTGACTTGAATTGATGACAACTTCCATTTCGTACAATTGGATAAAGGATTTTTCGATATAAAATGATTTTTCGGCTATCGGGTGGTATTCTATTTACATACGATATCCATATATGTATATAGATTAAAAGATTTCGTAGATTACGGAGGAATTTACGGAATATGTCAGGCAAAGTTTACAGTAATAGATACGATAAGATATGATTTAGCAGATACGCTAAGATATGAATTTTGTCTATACACTACTCATGCAATTAATGTAGCAAGACGTGTCTAGACTAATAATGATAAGCAGGTAATTTCCTAAGGATGATAAGCAGATGATTTCTGACTAGAAATGATAAGCAAAACTTCTGACACGCAGACACGGTCGAAGTCCAGACTCACTAATGCATCCTAACGACTTATCAGTTAGACACACTAATGCAGTCCTGGTTCGCTAAGACCACCGCTCTGATACCAACTGAAAGGACCCGTTCATATACATTATAAACAATTCACAATAGTTGATTACATTGCGAGGTATTTGACCTATATATGATACATTTTACAAACATTGCATTCGTTTTTAAAAGACAAACTTTATTTACATTGAAAATTGACAGGCATGCATACCATTTCATAATATCCACTATCCAACTATAAATTAATTTAATAATAATCTTTGATGAACTCAATGACTCGAATGCAACGTTCTTCGAAATATGCTATGAAAAACTCCAAGTAATATCTTTAAAATGAGCAAATGCACAGCGGAAGATTTCTTTAACACCTGAGAATAAACATGCTTTAAAGTGTCAACCAAAAGGTTGGTGAGTTCATTAGTTTATCATAATCATTTATTTCCATCATTTTAATAGACCACAAGAATTTCATTTCCAGTTCTCATAAATATACGTCCCATGCATAGAGACAAAAATAATCATTCATATGGTGAACACCTGGTAACCGACATTAACTAGATACATATAAGAATATCCCCTATCATTCCGGGATCCTCCTTCGGACATGATATAAATTTCGAAGTACTAAAGCATCCGGTACTTTGGATGGGGTTTGTTAGGCCCAATAGATCTATCTTTAGGATTCGCGTCAATTAGGGTGTCTGTTCCCTAATTCTTAGATTACCAGACTTTAATAAAAAGGGGCATATTCGATTTCGATAATTCAACCATAGAATGTAGTTTCAATTACTTGTGTCTATTTCGTCAAACATTTATAAAAGCGCATGTATTCTCAGTCCCAAAAATATAAAGGGTAAAAAGGCAAATGAAACTCACCATACTGTATTTCGTAGTAAAAATACATATAACGTCATTGAACAAGTGCAAGGTTGGCCTCGGATTCACGAACCTAAATTAATTATATATAATTATGTGTTGGTCAATATTTGTCTAACAAATTAGGTCAAGTCATAGTGTACCACAATCCTAATGCTCGAGACTAATATGCAAAAGTCAACAAAAGTAAATTTGACTCAAAATAATTTCCAAAAATCTATACATGATT
The DNA here is from genome assembly GCF_046630445.1 of Rutidosis leptorrhynchoides. Classification (NCBI taxonomy): domain Eukaryota; kingdom Viridiplantae; phylum Streptophyta; class Magnoliopsida; order Asterales; family Asteraceae; genus Rutidosis; species Rutidosis leptorrhynchoides. The sequence goes on along the minus strand of NC_092343.1, from coordinate 20,378,266 downwards.
AATATATAGTTTAAATATCGTCGTTTTATATTTTTAAATATTTTTAAAAGATTTATTAGAGTAATAATATAATTTATTTATTAATAGATAAAATTCTATATTAAATTTATGTAATAAAATATACTTTTATATATATTAAGTAATAAAATTTATAGGGTTCATTTAATATCATAAAGATAATATGATAGGTATTATTAAAGTAAGTTATTACACGTAGTAAAATATGTTTGTATCACATATTTATTTGATAAAATAATATCTATAATGATAGTAAGTAATAGTTGTATTATTTTGTAATAATAATTATTATTATAAAAATATCAATATTTATAATTACCAAAATGACATTATGATAAAACGATAATTCTGATTATGATAACTTTAATATTTACGATAATTTTTAATATTATCTTTAAAATAATAATAATAATGATATTTTATAGTAACAATGACATTTATATTAAAATGATAATTTTTATTAAAATGATAGTTTTAATACTAACGATACTTTTAATAATAATAGTAATGATAAAAATAATAAGAACGATAATTTTATCTAAATCAATATCTTATAATATTTTAATTTCATCATGATACTCTTACTCATTATTTCCTAATCGTTTCGTTTAATAGCTTTTAATCGTCTTTTATATCGTGTTCATAATAATGATAATAATAGTAATCAAAATAATTAGGTGTTACAAATATTTGTTTTAATTACACTAATATTAATAATGATAGTTACTATAACATTATTAACGATAATACTAATAATTATCTTAATGATAATACAGTAATAATAATAATAACAATAACCATTTTTAAATAATGATATATATATTAATAATGATAATAATAATACTAATACTAATACTAATAATAATAATAATAATAATAATAATAATAATAATAATAATAATAATAATAATAATAATTGGATAATAATAATAATACTAATTATAACTTTAACGATAATAATGATAGTAATAATAATAAAATAATAATAATTTTTAATGTAAATCCCTTTTATTGATAAAGATAATAATAATGATAATAATAAGATAAAACTAGAACGACGATAAAAACGACGATAATAATAATCATTTTTAATAAAAATATCGAAAATTCAATTGATTATAACTTCTAATCCGTTCATCGAAACCATTCGATATCTAAAGGAAAAGTTCTTAATTTTTCGCTAGCTTTCCAAGAACATGCATATCTTATACCTTATCTCAACCGCAAGTGTAACTAATTCAATATTCAACCTAACTTGTCTAAGGGCAATATCAAAAGTACAAGCATGAATAATCCTAAATACTCGAGCACTAGTCAGGGATACACTATTAGTATGTAAAAGTTAAATTATGAGTACTCACGTATCAATATTGAGATTCAATATTCCAGGAAAGGTACGTAGACGCAACGGAAATGATAAACACTATATTGACCTCACGAGCATACCCATGAACCATACTCAATCACCTCCATAGCTATAACCCATAATTTCCTTAATCCTATCCTACTCGAAAAACAATTTTGAAATCACTCGGACAGTACTCCGTCGTTATATTTTATGTATACTAATAATATCTTGAAATAATACGGAGTAAATATATATATGTAAATCGATTGAGAGAGTTTAGAGAAAAATATTTTCAAGTTTCTATGAAATAATGAAACATATTGAATTCTATTTATAATAGATTTTTGAATTATTAAAGTGAATTATTAAAGTATGAATTATTAAAGTGAATTATTAAAGTATGAATTATTAAAGTGAATTATTAAAGTATGAATTATTAAAGTGAATTATTAAAGTATGAATTATTAAAGTGAATTATTAAAGTTAAAGTAAAGTAAGAATAAAGTAAAGGTAAAGTTTAAGTATCGTAAAAGTATAAAACTATGTACGTATAATACGCGTATAAATATATATAATATTAATTTAAATCGTTATATATATTTAATAAAATAAAATATAAATATCGTTATCTTTATCATACTAGTTAAGTAATGAGTTGTCAAAAGTGGTTCTAGATATTTATAAAAGTTATATACGTTTTAATAATAAAGTTCTTTTTAAACTGAAAACGTTTTTGTACGTTTGAAACTAAATAGATCAATCGAGTCTTTATGAGATTCAATCTTCCACTATCCTTTGTCTAGTTCTCAATGATTGACAATTTGTTCTTATTTATAAATCACTCTACCATTTTCCGAATATTGTTAAAATGGAAAGATTTCTCAAATCAACGTGGGCCTTTCAACAGAGACTTGTAATCATAATTCAATATATCTGATAATTCAATCATTTGATCTTATCTTCTAATTCCATTGATAAACATTTTGAAACAGATACAATCATATAAAGTATTTAATCTAATATTTTGTTTACGTTTCAAGTTATAATATATATACACATATACATATATAATCATATTTGTTTAATGGTTCGTGAATCGTTGGAACTTGGTCGAGGTTGAATGAATGTATGAACATAGTTTAAAATTCTTTCAATTTAACTTAACAAATATTGCTTATCGTGTCGGAAACATATAAAGATTAAAGTTTAAATTTGGTTGGAAATTTCCGGGTTGTCACAACCGGCTCTGTGGTTCACACTTTGATGCTACCGGCTCCGTGGTTCACATCTCATTTTATAGTGCTACCGGCTCTGTGGTTCACATTTTAACGACTTGTGCTATAGTGCTACCGACTCCGTGGTTCACAATACGACACACGTACCATGATGCTACCGGCTCCGTGGTTCACATCATAATACACTCACACATACTATGGTACTACCGGCTCCGTGGTTCATACCATAGCACACAAATAAATACACTATATACATACATGTATAATTATTCCACGCACCTTAACGCCGTCGGTGAATGTTAAACCAAGCTCGTAACCTTCAACGTAACGCACCTATTATAATAAGTACTCAATCAACACACAAACTAGTTGGACTAAACACCAACCATTCACTCATGTGCATTTAATGACTTAAATGCATTAAATGCCCCATTTTCACCAACCATCCATTTAAGGTCAAGACCATCACATATCACTAAAAGCTAGTGACTAAGGTCCACAACACTAACTAATACACAATTAGGGTATTTCATACCCACCTTTCCCAACTAGGTCAATTGTTACCCATTTGACCATTTTAAAGTCACACACCCATTTTGGGTCATCCACTAACCCAATTAACACCCATTTGCTTAATAACTAGGTGTGCTAGTAATTAACTAACCAATTATGACTCATAAATCCATTTAACATTTCCAAAACCCTAGGTTAGTCATCCTTGGGTCCTCATGACCCAATCTTACCCAAGAACACCCTAAATCACCAAATATGGGTTTTGTGTTCATCACTAACCCAAACCCTAACCCTTAAACAAATTAAAATAAGGAATCAAGATTAGAGCATACCACAACAATCACAACAAAGCTAGTGATTAGATGAACAACTTTAACACACGCGCTTTGTGAAATGTCCCGTTCTTATTGATTAAAAATGTTCCATATTAATTGATTTCGTTGCGAGGTTTTAACCTCTATATGAGACGTTTTTCAAAGACTGCATTCATTTTAAAACAAACCATAACCTTTATTTCATCAATAAAGGTTTAAAAAGCTTTAAGTAGATTATCAAATAATGATAATCTAAAATATCCTGTTTACACACGACCATTACATAATGGTTTACAATACAAATATGTTACAACAAAATAAGTTTCTTGAATGCAGTTTTTACACATTATCATACAAGCATGGACTCCAAATCTCGTCCTTATTTAAGTATGCGACAGCGGAAGCTCTTAATAATCACCTGAGAATAAACATGCTTAAAACGTCAACAAAAATGTTGGTGAGTTATAGGTTTAACCTATATATATCAAATCATAATAATAGACCACAAGATTTCATATTTCAATACACATTCCATACATAGAGATAAAAATCATTCATATGGTGAACACCTGGTAACCGACATTAACAAGATGCATATATAAGAATATCCCCATCATTCCGGGACACCCTTCGGATATGATATAAATTTCGAAGTACTAAAGCATCCGGTACTTTGGATGGGGCTTGTTGGGCCCGATAGATCTATCTTTAGGATTCGCGTCAATTAGGGTGTCTGTTCCCTAATTCTTAGATTACCAGACTTAATAAAAAGGGGCATATTCGATTTCGATAATTCAACCATAGAATGTAGTTTCACGTACTTGTGTCTATTTTGTAAATCATTTATAAAACCTGCATGTATTCTCATCCCAAAAATATTAGATTTTAAAAGTGGGACTATAACTCACTTTCACAGATTTTTTACTTCGTCGGGAAGTAAGACTTGGCCACTGGTTGATTCACGAACCTATAACAATATATACATATATATCAAAGTATGTTCAAAATATATTTACAACACTTTTAATATATTTTGATGTTTTAAGTTTATTAAGTCAGCTGTCCTCGTTAGTAACCTACAACTAGTTGTCCACAGTTAGATGTACATAAATAAATTGATAAATATTATCTTGAATCAATCCACGACCCAGTGTATACGTATCTCAGTATTGATCACAACTCAAACTATATATATTTTGGAATCAACCTCAACCCTGTATAGCTAACTCCAACATTCACATATAGAGTGTCTTTGGTTGTTCCGAAATATATATAGATATGTCGACATGATAGGTCGAAACATTGTATACGTGTCTATGGTATCTCAAGATTACATAATATACAATACAAGTTGATTAAGTTATGGTTGGAATAGATTTGTTACCAATTTTCACGTAGCTAAAATGAGAAAAATTATCCAATCTTGTTTTACCCATAACTTCTTCATTTTAAATCCGTTTTGAGTGAATCAAATTGCTATGGTTTCATATTGAACTCTATTTTATGAATCTAAACAGAAAAGGTATAGGTTTATAGTCGGAAAAATAAGTTACAAGTCGTTTTTGTAAAGGTAGTCATTTCAGTCGAAAGAACGACGTCTAGATGACCATTTTAGAAAACATACTTCCACTTTGAGTTTAACCACAATTTTTGGATATAGTTTCATGTTCATAATAAAAATCATTTTCTCAGAATAACAACTTTTAAATCAAAGTTTATCATAGTTTTTAATTAACTAACCTAAAACAGCCCGCGGTGTTACTACGACGGCGTAAATCCGGTTTTACGGTGTTTTTCGTGTTTCCAGGTTTTAAATCATTAAGTTAGCATATCATATAGATATAGAACATGTGTTTAGTTGATTTTAAAAGTCAAGTTAGAAGGATTAACTTTTGTTTGCGAACAAGTTTAGAATTAACTAAACTATGTTCTAGTGATTACAAGTTTAAACCTTCGAATAAGATAGCTTTATATGTATGAATCGAATGATGTTATGAACATCATTACTACCTTAAGTTCCTTGGATGAACCTACTGGAAAAGAGAAAAATGGATCTAGCTTCAACGGATCCTTGGATGGCTCGAAGTTCTTGAAGCAGAATCATGACACGAAAACAAGTTCAAGTAAGATCATCACTTGAAATAAGATTGTTATAGTTATAGAAATTGAACCAAAGTTTGAATATGATTATTACCTTGTATTAGAATGATAACCTACTGTAAGAAACAAAGATTTCTTGAGGTTGGATGATCACCTTACAAGATTGGAAGTGAGCTAGCAAACTTGAAAGTATTCTTGATTTTATGAAACTAGAACTTTTGGAATTTATGAAGAACACTTAGAACTTGAAGATAGAACTTGAGAGAGATCAATTAGATGAAGAAAATTGAAGAATGAAAGTGTTTGTAGGTGTTTTTGGTCGTTGGTGTATGGATTAGATATAAAGGATATGTAATTTTGTTTTCATGTAAATAAGTCATGAATGATTACTCATATTTTTGTAATTTTATGAGATATTTCATGCTAGTTGCCAAATGATGGTTCCCACATGTGTTAGTTGACTCACATGGACTGCTAAGAGCTGATCATTGGAGTGTATATACCAATAGTACATACATCTAAAAGCTGTGTATTGTACGAGTACGAATACGGGTGCATACGAGTAGAATTGTTGATGAAACTGAACGAGGATGTAATTGTAAGCATTTTTGTTAAGTAGAAGTATTTTGATAAGTGTCTTGAAGTCTTTCAAAAGTGTATGAATACATATTAAAACACTACATGTATATACATTTTAACTGAGTCGTTAAGTCATCGTTAGTCGTTACATGTAAATGTTGTTTTGAAACCTTTAGGTTAACGATCTTGTTAAATGTTGTTAACCCAATGTTTATAATATCAAAAGAGATTTTAAATTATTATATTATCATGATATTATGATGTACGAATATCTCTTAATATGATATATATACATTAAATGTCGTTACAACGATAATCGTTACATATATGTCTCGTTTCAAAATCATTAAGTTAGTAGTCTTGTTTTTACATATGTAGTTCATTGTTAATATACTTAATGATATATTTACTTATCATAGTATCATGTTAACTATATATATATCCATATATATGTCATCATATAGTTTTTACAAGTTTTAACGTTCGTGAATCACCAGTCAACTTGGGTGGTCAATTGTCTATATGAAACATATTTCAATTAATCAAGTCTTAACAAGTTTGATTGCTTAACATGTTGGAAACATTTAATCATGTAAATATCAATCTCAATTAATATATATAAACATGGAAAAGTTCGGGTCACTACAGTACCTACCCGTTAAATAAATTTCGTCCCGAAATTTTAAGCTGTTGAAGGTGTTGACGAATCTTCTGGAAATAGATACGGGTATTTCTTCTTCATCTGATCTTCACGCTACCAGGTGAACTCGGGTCCTCTACGAGCATTCCATCGAACCTTAACAATTGGTATCTTGTTTTGCTTAAGTCTTTTAACCTCACGATCCATTATTTCGACGGGTTCTTCGATGAATTGAAGTTTTTCGTTGATTTGGATTTCATCTAACGGAATAGTGAGATCTTCTTTAGCAAAACATTTCTTCAAATTCGAGACGTGGAAAGTGTTATGTACAGCCGCGAGTTGTTGAGGTAACTCTAGTCGGTAAGCTACTGGTCCGACACGATCAATAATCTTGAATGGTCCAATATACCTTGGATTTAATTTCCCTCGTTTACCAAATCGAACAACGCCTTTCCAAGGTGCAACTTTAAGCATGACCATCTCTCCAATTTCAAATTCTATATCTTTTCTTTTAATGTCAGCGTAGCTCTTTTGTCGACTTTGGGCGGTTTTCAACCGTTGTTGAATTTGGATGATCTTCTCGGTAGTTTCTTGTATAATCTCCGGACCCGTAATCTGTCTATCCCCCACTTCACTCTAACAAATCGGAGACCTGCACTTTCTACCATAAAGTGCTTCAAACGGCGCCATCTCAATGCTTGAATGGTAGCTGTTGTTGTAGGAAAATTCTGCTAACGGTAGATGTCGATCTCAACTGTTTCCGAAATCAATAACACATGCTCGTAGCATGTCTTCAAGCATTTGTATCGTCCTTTCGCTCTGCCCATCACTTTGTGGATGATAGGCAGTACTCATGTCTAGACGAGTTCCTAATGCGTGCTGTAATGTCTGCCAGAATCTTGAAATAAATCTGCCATCCCTATCAGAGATAATAGAGATTGGTATTCCATGTCTGGAGACGACTTCCTTCAAATACAGTCGTGCTAACTTCTCCATCTTGTCATCTTCTCTTATTGGCAGGAAGTGTGCTGATTTGGTGAGACGATCAACTATTACCCAAATAGTATCAAAACCACTTGCAGTCCTTGGCAATTTAGTGATGAAATCCATGGTAATGTTTTCCCATTTCCATTCCGGGATTTCGGGTTGTTGAAGTAGACCTGATGGTTTCTGATGCTCAGCTTTGACCTTAGAACACGTCAAACATTCTCCTACGTATTTAGCAACATCGGCTTTCATACCCGGCCACCAAAAATGTTTCTTGAGATCCTTGTACATCTTCCCCGTTCCATGATGTATTGAGTATCTGGTTTTATGAGCTTCTCTAAGTACCATTTCTCTCATATCTCCAAATTTTGGTACCCAAATCCTTTCAGCCCTATACCGGGTTCCGTCTTCCCGAATATTAAGACGTTTCTCCGATCCTTTGGGTATTTCATCCTTTAAATTTCCCTCTTTTAAAACTCCTTGTTGCGCCTCCTTTATTTGAGTAGTAAGGTTATTATGAATCATTATATTCATAGATTTTACTCGAATGGGTTCTCTGTCCTTCCTGCTCAAGGCATCGGCTACCACATTTGCCTTCCCCGGGTGGTAACGAATCTCAAAGTCGTAATCATTCAATAATTCAATCCACCTACGCTGCCTCATATTCAGTTGTTTCTGATTAAATATGTGTTGAAGACTTTTGTGGTCGGTATATATAATACTTTTGACCCCATATAAGTAGTGTCTCCAAGTCTTTAATGCAAAAACAACCGCGCCTAATTCCAAATCATGCGTCGTATAGTTTTGTTCGTGAATCTTCAATTGTCTAGACGCATAAGCAATCACCTTCGTTCGTTGCATTAATACACAACCGAGACCTTGCTTTGATGCGTCACAATAAATCACAAAATCATCATTCCCTTCAGGCAATGACAATATAGGTGCCGTAGTTAGCTTTTTCTTCAATAACTGAAACTCTTTCTCTTGTTCATCCTTCCATTCAAATTTCTTCCCTTTATGCGTTAATGCAGTCAAGGGTTTTGCTATTCTGGAAAAGTCTTGGATGAACCTTCTGTAGTAACCAGCTAGTCCTAAAAACTGGCGTATGTGTTTCGGAGTTTTCGGGGTTTCCCACTTTTCAACAGTTTCTATCTTTGCCGGATCCACCTTAATACCTTCTTTGTTCACTATGTGACCGAGGAATTGAACTTCTTCCAACCAAAATGCACACTTTGAAAACTTAGCGTACAATTCTTCCTTCCTCAATACTTCTAACACCTTTCTCAAATGTTCACCGTGTTCTTGGTCATTCTTTGAGTAAATAAGTATGTCATCAATGAAAACAATGACAAACTTGTCAAGGTATGGTCCACACACTCGGTTCATAAGGTCCATGAACACAGCTGGTGCATTAGTTAAACCAAACGGCATGACCATAAACTCGTAATGACCGTAACGTGTTCTGAAAGCAGTCTTCGGAATATCATCTTCTTTCACCCGCATTTGATGATACCCGGAACGTAAGTCAATCTTTGAATAAACAGACGAGCCTTGTAGTTGATCAAATAAGTCGTCGATTCTCGGTAGTGGGTAGCGGTTCTTGATGGTAAGTTTGTTCAACTCTCGGTAGTCGATACACAACCTGAATGTACCATCTTTCTTCTTGACAAACAAAACAGGAGCTCCCCACGGTGATGTGCTTGGTTGAATGAAACCACTCTCTAAAAGTTCTTGTAATTGGCTTTGCAGTTCTTTCATCTCGCTGGGTGCGAGTCTGTAAGGAGCACGAGCTATTGGTGCAGCTCCTGGTACAAGATCTATTTGAAATTCAACGGATCGATGTGGGGGTAATCCCGGTAATTCTTTCGGAAATACATCGGGAAATTCTTTTGCAATGGGAACATCATTGATGCTCTTTTCTTCAGTTTGTACTTTCTCGACGTGTGCTAGAACAGCATAGCAACCTTTTCTTATTAGTTTTTGTGCCTTCAAATTACTAATAAGATGTAGCTTCGTGTTGCCCTTTTCTCCGTACACCATTAAGGGTTTTCCTTTTTCTCGTATAATTCGAATTGCATTTTTGTAACAAACGATCTCTGCTTTCACTTCTTTCAACCAGTCCATACCGATTATCACATCAAAACTCCCTAACTCTACTGGTATCAAATCAATCTTAAATGTTTCGCTAACCAGTTTAATTTCTCAATTCCGACATATATTATCTGCTGAAATTAAATTACCATTTGCTAATTCGAGTAAAAATTTACTATCCAAAGGCGTCAATGGACAACTTAATTTAGCACAAAAATCTCTACTCATATAGCTTCTATCCGCACCCGAATCAAATAAAACGTAAGCAGATTTATTGTCAATAAGAAACGTACCCGTAACAAGCTCCGGGTCTTCCTGTGCCTCTGCCGCATTAATATTGAAAACTCTTCCGCGGCCTTGTCCATTCGTGTTCTCCTGGTTCGGGCAATTTCTAATAATGTGGCCCATTTTTCCACATTTATAACAAACTACATTGGCATAACTTGCTCCGACACTACTTGCTCCGCCATTACTCGTTCCGACACCATTTGTTCCTTTCGTTCTATTAACCCCTGGTCCGTAGACTTCACACTTCGCCGTGCTATGACCATTTCTTTTACACTTGTTGCAAAATTTGGTGCAGAACCCCGAGTGATACTTTTCACACCTTTGGCATAGCTGCTTCTGATTGTTGTTGTTGTTGCGGTTATTATTATTGTTGGAATGATTGTTGTAGTTGTTGTTGCTGTTGTTGTTGTTGTTGTTGTTGTTGTTGTTGTTGTTGTTGTTGGGCCGTTTGTTGTAGTTGCGATTGATGTTGCGATTGTTGGGATAATTGTTGCGATTATTGTTGTAATTGCTGTTGTTGTTGTATTGGTGATTCTTATCACCGTTTTCCTCCCACTTTCTTTTGACTTGCTTCACATTGGCCTCTTCAGCAGTCTGTTCTTTAATTCTTTCTTCAATCTGGTTCACTAGTTTGTGAGCCATTCTACATGCCTGTTGTATGGAGGCGGGCTCGTGTGAAATTATATCTTCTTGGATTCTTTCCGGTAATCCTTTCACAAACGCGTCGATCTTCTCTTCCTCATCTTCGAATGCTCCCGGACACAATAGGCACAATTCTGTGAATCGTCTTTCGTACGTGGTAATATCAAATCCTTGGGTTCGTAACCCTCTAAGTTCTGTCTTGAGCTTATTGACCTCGGTTCTGGGACGGTACTTCTCGTTCATCAAGTGCTTGAATGCTGACCACGGTAGTGCGTAAGCATCATCTTGTCCCACTTGCTCTAGATAGGTATTCCACCATGTTAACGCAGAACCTGTGAAGGTATGCGTAGCGTACTTCACTTTGTCCTCTTCAGTACACTTACTTATGGCAAACACCGATTCGACCTTCTCAGTCCACCGTTTCAATCCGATCGGTCCTTCGGTTCCATCAAATTCTAAAGGTTTGCAGGCAGTGAATTCTTTGTAGGTGCATCCTACACGATTTCCTGTACTGCCAGATCCAAGGTTATTGTTGGTATGTAGCGCAGCCTGTACTGCGGCTATGTTTGAAGCTAGAAAAGTACGGAATTCCTCTTCATTCATATTCACGGTGTGTCGAGTAGTCGGTGCCATTTCCTTCAAAATAGTCAAATGGAACAAGTTAATCATACAGAATATTAAGAGTAGTTAATAGTATTTCGTAGCATAATATGAACTCATTTATAAAAGCTTTTTCTTCATATTAGCGTTTTATAAGTTTAAATTCGGGTAGTACCTACCCGTTAAGTTCATACTTAGTAGCTAATATACAATTCAACTACTACAATTCTATATGAAAAACTGATTATAATAATATTTCGCGTTCAAACTTTTACACAATATTTTACAAACTTACAATACCGCTTATATAGCATGAAATATAGCACACAATAAATTTGATACAAGATGGTTGTGAAGATAATTCTAGCTAGTACACAAGTCGTTCAGCAAAGGCAATAAAGACACGTAATTCATACGTCCAGAAACAAGTCATGCATTCTGGTTTTACTAGGATTACTTCCCATCCTTGGTCTTATGGAACATAACCGTTATGGCCGTTGATAAGACAGCGTGTTGTAACGTCGTCAAAGGGACGAGGGTTACGTAATGTCCAACAGTCCCGTAACAATCTAAAAACCTCATTTCTTACCCCAATTACCGACTCCGTCACATGTGGGAACGTTTTGTTTAATAGTTGTAGCCCGATGTTCTTGTTCTCACTTTGGTGAGAAGCGAACATTACTAATCCGTAAGCATAACATGCTTCTTTATGTTGCATGTTAGCCGCTTTTTCTAAATCACGCAGTCCAATATTCGGATATATTGAGTCAAAATAATTTCTTAACCCGTTGCGTAAAATAGCATTTGGGTTCCCCGCAATATATGTGTCAAAGTAAACACATCGTAACTTATGGGTTTCCCAATGTGATATCCCCCATCTTTCAAACGAAAGTCTCTTATAAACCAAGACATTCTTGGAACGTTCTTCGAATGTCTTACAAACTGATCTCGCCTTAAATAGTTGTGCCGAGGAATTCTGGCCGACTCTAGACAAGATTTCATCAATCATGTCTCCGGGTAGGTCTCTTAAAATATTGGGTTGTCTATCCATTTTGTGTTTTTAAACTGTAAAATAGACAAGAGTTAGATTCATAAAAAATACTTATTAATACAAGCAATTTTTACATATATCATAAAGCATAAGAACACTATATTACATATATTACACCACACGAATACAACTATCTTATTCCGACTCGCTCGTTTCTTCTTCTTCGGTTTTGGTTCGTTTTGCCAAGTTTCTAGGGATATATGATGTTCCCCTAATACTAACTGTCGTTTTCCACAACGGTTTAGAAAAACCTGGTGGTTTAGAGGTTCCCGGGTCATTGTTACAACTTAAGGACTTCGGGGGTTGACGATACATATAAAGTTCATCGGGGTTGGAATTAGATTTCTCTATTTTTATGCCCTTTCCCTTATTATTTTCTTTTGCCTTTTTAAATTCAGTTGGGGTAATTTCTATAACATCATCGGAATTCTCGTCGGAATCCGATTCATCGGAGAATTGGTAATCCTCCCAATATTTTGCTTCCTTGGCGGAAACACCATTGACCATAATTAACCTTGGTCGGTTGGTTGAGGATTTTCTTTTACTTAACCGTTTTATTATTTCCCCCACCGGTTCTACTTCTTCATCCGGTTCCGATTCTTCTTCCGGTTCCAATTCTTCTTCCGGTTCCGACTCTTCTTCCGGTTCCGATTCTTCTTCCGGTTCCGACTCTTCTTCCGGTTCCTCTTCGGGAACTTGTGAATCAGTCCACGAATCATTCCAATTTACATTTGACTCTTCATTATTATTAGGTGAGTCCATGGGAATTGTTCTAGAGGTAGACATCTATCACATAATATCAAACGCGTTAAGAGATTAATATATCACATAATATTCACATGTTAAAAATATATAGTTTCCAACAAAATTTGTTAAGCAATCATTTTTCAAGTAAACACGGTCGAAGTCCAGACTCACTAATGCATCTTAACAAACTCGATAAGACACACTAATGCAAAATTCTGGTTCTCTAAGACCAACGCTCGGATACCAACTGAAATGTCCCGTTCTTATTGATTAAAAACGTTCCATATTAATTGATTTCGTTGCGAGGTTTTGACCTCTATATGAGACGTTTTTCAAAGACTGCATTCATTTTAAAACAAACCATAACCTTTATTTCATCAATAAAGGTTTAAAAAGCTTTAAGTATATTATCAAATAATGATAATCTAAAATATCCTGTTTACACACGACCATTACATAATGGTTTACAATACAAATATGTTACAACAAAATAAGTTTCTTGAATGCAGTTTTTACACAATATCATACAAGCATGGACTCCAAATCTCGTCCTTATTTAAGTATGCGACAGCGGAAGCTCTTAATAATCACCTGAGAATAAACATGCTTAAAACGTCAACAAAAATGTTGGTGAGTTATAGGTTTAACCTATATATATCAAATCATAATAATAGACCACAAGATTTCATATTTCAATACACATCACATACATAGAGATAAAAATCATTCATATGGTGAACACCTGGTAACCGACATTAACAAGATGCATATATAAGAATATCCCCATCATTCTGGGACACCCTTCGGATATGATATAAATTTCGAAGTACTAAAGCATCTGGTACTTTGGATGGGGCTTGTTGGGCCCGATAGATCTATCTTTAGGATTCGCATCAATTAGGGTGTCTGTTCCCTAATTCTTAGATTACCAGACTTAATAAAAAGGGGCACATTCGATTTCGATAATTCAACCATAGAATGTAGTTTCACGTACTTGTGTCTATTTTGTAAATCATTTATAAAACCTGCATGTATTCTCATCCCAAAAATATTAGATTTTAAAAGTGGGACTATAACTCACTTTCACAGATTTTTACTTCGTCGGGAAGTAAGACTTGGCCACTGGTTGATTCACGAACCTATAACAATATATACATATATATCAAAGTATGTTCAAAATATATTTACAACACTTTTAATATATTTTGATGTTTTAAGTTTATTAAGTCAGCTGTCCTCGTTAGTAACCTACAACTAGTTGTCCACAGTTAGATGTACATAAATAAATTGATAAATATTATCTTGAATCAATCCACGACCCAGTGTATACGTATCTCAGTATTGATCACAACTCAAACTATATATATTTTGGAATCAACCTCAACCCTGTATAGCTAACTCCAACATTCACATATAGAGTGTCTATGGTTGTTCCGAAATATATATAGATGTGTCGACATGATAGGTCGAAACATTGTATATGTGTCTATGGTATCTCAAGATTACATAATATACAATACAAGTTGATTAAGTTATGGTTGGAATAGATTTGTTACCAATTTTCACGTAGCTAAAATGAGAAAAATTATCCAATCTTGTTTTACCCATAACTTCTTCATTTTAAATCCGTTTTGAGTGAATCAAATTGCTATGGTTTCATATTGAACTCTATTTTATGAATATAAACAGAAAAGTATAGGTTTATAGTCGTAAAAATAATTTACAAGTCGTTTTTGTAAAGGTAGTCATTTCAGTCGAAAGAACGACGTCTAGATGACCATTTTAGAAAACATACTTCCACTTTGAGTTTAACCACAATTTTTGGATATAGTTTCATGTTCATAATAAAAATCATTTTCTCAGAATAACAACTTTTAAATCAAATTTTATCATAGTTTTTAATTAACTAACCCAAAACAGCCCGCGGTGTTACTACGACGGCGTAAATCCGGTTTTACGGTGTTTTTCGTGTTTCCAGGTTTTAAATCATTAAGTTAGCATATCATATAGATATAGAAAATGTGTTTAGTTGATTTTAAAAGTCAAGTTATAAGGATTAACTTTTGTTTGCGAACAAGTTTAGAATTAACTAAACTATGTTCTAGTGATTACAAGTTTAAACCTTCGAATAAGATAGCTTTATATGTATGAATCGAATGATGTTATGAACATATTACTACCTTAAATTCCTTGGATGAACCTACTGGAAAAGAAAAAAATGGATCTAGCTTCAACGGATCCTTGGATGGCTCGAAGTTCTTGAAGCAGAATCATGACACGAAAACAAGTTCAAGTAAGATCATCACTTGAAATAAGATTGTTATAGTTATAGAAATTGAACCAAAGTTTGAATATGATTATTACCTTGTATTAGAATGATAACCTACTGTAAGAAACAAAGATTTCTTGAGGTTGGATGATCACCTTACAAGATTGGAAGTGAGCTAGCAAACTTGAAAGTATTCTTGATTTTATGAAACTAGAACTTTTGGAATTTATGAAGAACACTTAGAACTTGAAGATAGAACTTGAGAGAGATCAATTAGATGAAGAAAATTGAAGAATTAAAGTGTTTGTAGGTGTTTTTGGTCGTTGGTGTATGGATTAGATATAAAGGATATGTAATTTTGTTTTCATGTAAATAAGTCATGAATGATTACTCATATTTTTGTAATTTTATGAGATATTTCATGCTAGTTGCCAAATGATGGTTCCCACATGTGTTAGGTGACTCACATGGGCTTCTAAGAGCTGATCATTGGAGTGTATATACCAATAGTACATACATCTAAAAGCTGTGTATTGTACGAGTACGAATACGGGTGCATACGAGTAGAATTGTTGATGAAACTGAACGAGGATGTAATTGTAAGCATTTTTGTTAAGTAGAAGTATTTTGATAAGTGTCTTGAAGTCTTTCAAAAGTGTATGAATACATATTAAAACACTACATGTATATACATTTTAACTGAGTCGTTAAGTCATCGTTAGTCGTTACATGTAAATGTTGTTTTGAAACCTTTAGGTTAACGATCTTGTTAAATGTTGTTAACCCAATGTTTATAATATCAAAAGAGATTTTAAATTATTATATTATCATGATATTATGATGTACGAATATCTCTTAATATGATATATATACATTAAATGTCGTTACAACGATAATCGTTACATATATGTCTCGTTTCAAAATCATTAAGTTAGTAGTCTTGTTTTTACATATGTAGTTCATTGTTAATATACTTAATGATATATTTACTTATCATAGTATCATGTTAACTATATATATATATATCCATATATATGTCATCATATAGTTTTTACAAGTTTTAACGTTCGTGAATCACCAGTCAACTTGGGTGGTCAATTGTCTATATGAAACATATTTCAATTAATCAAGTCTTAACAAGTTTGATTGCTTAACATGTTGGAAACATTTAATCATGTAAATATCAATCTCAATTAATATATAAACATGGAAAAGTTCGGGTCACTACACTTTGGCCCGAAATCAACTTCTTCTTCCTCGATTTGAGCTTTCTCACACAAGAATCACACACACTCTCTCTCTCTCTCTAGAATTGAAGTGAAAGGAGGAAGTAGTTGAAAGTGGAGTGAATGAGGCTCCTAGAACTGATCTTGTGGTCTTAGATTCGTTCAACAAGTGAAAAGACCAAACTACCCCCATTTAAAATCTAAAAGAACACAGCTGGCCTGTCAGTTAAACTGGACGGCGTCCAGGATTCTGGACGGCATCGTCCCATATTTTTGGACGGCGTCCCAAACACCTGAGAAAACATGATCTTACAACTCTCCCCACTTGAACCAGATTGCGTCCCCGCAATCTAAGCTGCATGACAAGCAGGAAGATAGACCAAAACAAACTCTTCAGGCTCCCAAGTAAACTCGGAACCTATACTACGACGCCATTGAACTTTAAAAGTTCTCACCTCTTTATTTCTCAACCTTTTGACCTTCTCATCGAGTATAGCAATTGGCTCCTCAACATACTCTAACTTATTGTTTAGCTCAATCTCGTCTAATGGCACCCATGAAGAATCATCCGCAAGACACTTACGGAGATGGGAAACATGAAATGTATTATGGATCCCCACAAGCTCTTCGGGTAATTCCAAACGATACGCAACTTCACCAACACGAGCTAAAATTTTAAATGGCCCAATAAACCGAGGAGCTAACTTTCCCCGTTTTCGAAATCGAATGACACCTTTCCATGGCGAAACTTTAAGCATCACCATGTCACCTTCTTGAAACTCAATCGGTCGCCTTCCTTTGTCGGCATACGCCTTTTGTCTATCTTGAGCCTTTTTCAAATGAGACCGAATCATATCAATCTTACTATTCGTCTCTAAAACCAAATCGGTACTCCCGATTTCTCTTTGACCCACTTCACCCCAACAAATCATGGTTCGACACCTACGCTCATAAAGCATCTCGTAAGGTGGCATCCCGATACTAGTATGATAACTATTAATGTACGAGAATTCCACCAATGGTAAGTGCTCATCCCAACTATCGCCGAAATCAATAATACACGCCCGTAACATATCCTTCAATGTTTAATTCGTACGTTCGGTTTGACTATCCGTTTGAGGATGGTACGCCGTGCTCAATTTCTATTGTGTACCCATATCTTCATGAAACTTTTTTCAAAACCGAGATGTGAAATGAGTATCTCGATCCGAAATAATAGATATAGGAACTCCGTGCCTCGATATCACCTCCTTGATAAACAACTTAGCCAATGTCTCCCAAAACCGAGTTGTGGATTAACACTTATGTGTTATGCCTAATCTTGGTTAATTTGTCATTAAGATGTCATTAGGCGTAATTAATCACAATTAGTGTTTTTATGACAAATACTCAATTGAGTACGGAGAAGGCATCTATTCTAAGCATGTTGAGAAAGGTTTCATGAATTATAGATGTCGGGAACTAGTCAAACTTTATTTGGTCAAAAATGGTAACAGAGAAAACTGCGGTCGCACTGCGGTTGACCATGGTGGCGACCGTGCAACTTGTTTTCACGAAACTGCGTTGCAATTCATTTTGGGTTTTCACGATTGACTATGCGGTCGACCATACCTCGACCGTGTGTTTAGCTGAACTTTTAATTTCATTCTTTAACTTATGTTTGACTTGGTCGTTTGTAATATAAAGTATGGATTAGTGATCTTGCGTGATTTATGTTAAGATGTCAGTCATCACGTATGCATATGTATGTGTCATCATCAAAACATATTCTTTTGGTTAATAATACTTAAGTTTATCATTTAGTGCATTAACCCACATTCAACCAACATTCTCCCCCTTTTTGATGATGAGAAACATATAAGTGATGAGGGACATTTTGCTATAAATACGCAAGTGTTAACAATCACTTGTATCCATATTTCTCCCCCTTTTGTCGAAGCAAAAAGGTTAGCTCCCCTTAGAACTAAGCTCGCCCTTAGAGCAAATTGTGCACGTTGGAAAACATATAATAAAACATAACAAGCACACATTTTATTTAAAGCACGAAAAATAGTGATGCATATATGAAAATATGCATGGAGGGTACAGTAGATCAATCATAAGTTTGTTCTACATGGGACAAGATGTGCTTATGTGAGATGAGCATTTTCCACATACAAGATTGTTCAGAAAGCGTCGCAGGATCTTGTGAGTTCGACGATTCTGACGATGAAGGATGGACATTTGAGTGGAGGATAATAGTGCAATGAACTGGTCATCTTCAACACTATCATCAGATCCCGGAACACTCCAGGAAGGTGTGTTCTCACCTTCTGTTTCTTCGTTAAAAGGTTGAACCAAATCATAATTGATTGGGAGGGAGGTTAGACCAACAGGATGTACGTCACGAACGCACAGTTGTGTGAAGAGCTTCGTTAAGTATGCCCCATAGGGAAGGCAGAGAGATTCATTGTACACCAATCCATTCATCCTCTTTGCCATGAATAGTGCCATGTTGACTTGAATTCGGTGTTGGAGACACCAGAGTAGTGAGGCTTCACAAGCATGAACATTTGTGGATAGTGTTTCCCCTTTGCAGTAGATGTTTTGACTTATGACTTTGAGCCAAAGGTCAAACTTAGGTGCAAGATGATTTGCCTTAAGACCATCACTTTGGATTTCAATGTGATTGATGGGCCTTTGACAAAAGGTGTTGATGATGTCACCTTTTGTGACAAATTCGGGAAGACCGAGGAGATATGGACTATAGGAGAAACATTCCACGCCTTCATCGGGAACATGCATGAATTTTCCAAAGTCTTTGAGAGACATGGAAAACCCTTTATCAAACAACCGGAATTTGATGTTATTTGGGGGAGTGAATTCATAGTTAGCGTAGAATTCACGAACAAGAGTGGAGTGAATGGGACCCTTCAGAGTCAGGAATGAATCCCATTTAATGTAAGCAAAGTTTTCGAGAAGCTCTTTTGAAAAGTGCTCAATAGTAACCATACAACCTTCGACAATTGGTCTAGTGCTAACCATTTGTCGGTTGCGATTGATCACATCTCGTTCTTCTTGAGAGTTAGGAAAGAGATTGTCAAAGGAGTCAGAAACTGAAGAAGACAAGTCAATCACAAAAGGATTGTTGGGAGAGTTGTTTGTTTGACTCATTTTGAGTGAGATGGTGTAGTGAGTTTTGCATCATAATTTTCTCAATTTAAAGGGAAAAAGATGAACCTTCATTTAATCTTTCATTCCCTTTTAGAGTAATTGAATCTTTTGAGAATTTTGATCATATTCAAGTTTGCTAGTTTGTGAATGATACTTTGAAAACAGATCCAATTAGATTTGAGAGGTTCAATGTGCATTTATTTTTCAAGAAGAGAGAGGAAGAAGTGTCAGACTGATACACGGTCGATTCTACAGTCGATCGTGTAGTTGACCATGTGAGTTCTGTCAAAAGAAATTAATTAACTCAATTTAAACAGATGCTAAAAACAAATTCAAATAGTCACACATTCAATTATTACAAAATAAGTTATTCAACCAACATTTTATTTTCTCTCACTTCCTTCACCTTCTACTTCTCACATCGCTAAAACTTCGACATGAAAAAGCCTTTTTCGCTTTCTTCAGTAGCAGACGGATCTTGGATTGATACTTCTTTATCTTAGCTTGATTCAGGTAGATTCGTTCAGCCTTTGAATCACGATCCAAGCCGTAAAAAGGATCATTAGCTTCATCCAAAAACGATTCCTCATCACTGTCAGATATATCTTCCAAGTTGATTTGAGTGTTGATAATGGCTTCATAGACTCTTTCAATCTCATCAGAGTCAACTTCATCATCCCACCCCATCAATGTTAATGTATGGCGATTAAATATTTGATTGGTTAGATTCATGCGAATGTCATCTGTTGTTCTTAGTCTTTCGAATAACTTTGTAAGATGCATTCCATAGGGAAGAGCTCTTGTTGAGTCCTTTGGTACATCACTCATTCATATGGCCATAAAGTAAGCTATGTTCACTGGTTCTTGCATTTCTAGACACCAAAGGAGAGCCATCTGAACAATATGGATATGTGAACGATTTCCCATTCTACAGTAAATATTGTAATCGATCACTGTGTTCCATGTCCCAGAACTTCTTTCACAGATGTTTGCTCAGTACTCCTCGACTAAGGATTTCTTCTCTTGGATCATTGTCTTCACACAGTGTTCGAATAGCAGCATCTTTATTGATGAAATCAGGAAGATAAGTCAGACCGTGTCCTGTGTGGAAGAACCTGTGTCCACTTGCTGGAACTCCTAAAAGTTTTCCAAATTCTTGAAGTGATACAGTCGTTCTTGTTGTTTTTAGCCTAAAGGAAACTGATTCATTGGCATAGACGAAGCTAGAGTAAAAGTCTCGAACGAGTGAAGGTTAAATTGGTCCATTTAGATCAAGAAATACATCTCAGTTTAAGTCAATGAGTTTGCAACTAGATTAGGATTTTCACAAAGTTCATATGTGTTCTAGACTTTTGAGATCATCATCAACACATGTTTTGACATTCAACATTATTACACTCAATTTGCAACAATGTCATTTATATCATATGAACAATGCTTATATGAAAATCTAACCTAGATGTATAATGAACCCTAGAATTATTCATTGTTAAATTAACGCATAGATAGGTACTACTACAATCGTTTCTAAGTTGTTCTTCAAGAACAATTTTGATTGTTTCCATCAATTTAAATTTTGACTTATTCTAGTTAGGGTTTCTTCATAACCCTAATTCATCATACAAGCACAATTGAATGCTAGGAAAGCAAGGATTAATCATACCAAAAGTAGGCATTGAAATTGAAGGAATGAGCATTCTTCTTCGTGCGGTCGATCTCATCAGCCGTGTGTAAGTGTATGTGTTTTGAAGTGGGTTTAAAAGAAATAAAAGTGAGGTTTAATTTAATTTAAAACAGAATCAGACCACGCACGGTCGAAGCACGGTCGACCGTGGTGTTAGCCGTGCATGAATTTGTACACGTAGAAAATAGGAATCTGCGGTCGAGTATACGGTCAGCCGTGGTGCTGCCATGGATCCTTCTGATCACTTATTTCTTAACTTCTTCTTTCTTCGAGCACGTTTTGACAATTCTTAGGTTCTATAGAATACTTGAGGACAAGTTTTCTTTACCTAACATTGAATGATTACATCCTCCCGATGTTTAATCATCAATGACACGTAATATACTATATCTATATGTATGTATATATATATATATATATATATATTCATATTCAATCATTCACATAGTATACACAAAACGCATCAATATAGTATTTAGCATGCAATATATATTTTCACATAAACACACAATCCTAAGGCAAGTAAGCTTCCTACACTAATATTTTGAAATCACTTTTCAAAAACAATTTTGCATTTGTAAGAAAAACCTTTCATTAATAAAAAGTCTTTTTGAGAAGGTTATTCTCATTAGCATTTTGTTCATTGATTTTGATTGATTTTAAGATTACCCAATCCTTGACTTATCCCTACCATAGAATTCCTAGCTTGGTCCATTTTTCTCATATTTTCAATTTTCCTAATAATAGACAATGGACTTTGATTATAAGATTTGTGTTTGCTAGAGTCGTGACATATATTAATTTCATGTTTACCTCTTGATGAATCACAAATAGTTATCCTTTTAAGTTTTCTCTTCAAGGTGTTATTTTCATCAATTAAAACTTTGTTAAGGTGTTTAACTTTGTGTAATTCTTTCTCCAAAAGTTTTACTTTGTCACGACTACTATCATACACAAATTTAATAGTCTTGTAATCATCTAACAATTCTTCATAATTAGAAGGATAGAATACATGTACCACATTACAATCCATGCTTGAGACATCATCTTCTTTGAATGGAGATTCAACCTCTTCTTCACTTTGACCATCTTGATTCAAATCATTCCAAGAACTCATGAGGAAAAAGTCTTCATTTCCATTCAACCCTTTTGCTTAAGAATTACCAACCTTTTCCAAATCCTTCTCTATTCATTTACCCTTTAAACTCCTAGAGTTTAAATCTTCTTGAGAACATAGTGAATCCAAACATTCTTTTGCACTTTCACATGAGATTATCTTTAATCTTTCTTCACTAGGAAGAATTCCTGAAGTAGTGAAATTGCATCAAATTGTTTCAAAACATCATTGTTTTGAAATGTTGACTTCACTAGTCTTGAACTAGCTTGTGGTACAAAGTCTCATACTTTGATTATTCTCCACAAGTAGTAATCCTTGGATTTGAGATAAGACTCAAATCTTAATTTTCATATATCAATATTCATCTTATCAAAGATTGGTGCTTCTTTCACCAATTCTTCCAAGTATCCCATAGTTTGAGTTGATCCGAGAATCGTTGACTCAAGCTTTTGTACAAAACGAATTTTGATGCTTTCGCAATCGTTTATAGCTCAATGATTTGAGCAACTGCTTTGATACCAATTGTAAGTAACTAGAGGGGGGTGAATAGTTACTTGATACGTTTTTAACACTTTTTCGATTGATCACCAAATTCGATTTAACTTTGATCAACCAACTCAACTCAAACTTGATGTGTGTAGTGTATATGTTCAAAGTGATAAATGAAGTAATTTAAAGAACATAGACACAAGGATTTATAGTGATTCAGGTGGATGTTAACTAATCCACCTTAATCCACTCCCCGATTACACTAATCGGGATTTGTTGCTTCACTAAGCACTTTTCTCCAAACCCGGTGGAGATACGATTTACAAGTCTTCAACTTCTTTGATAGACAACAAACCTAATCTTTCTATCCCTTTGAAAGATCAACTCCAACCTAGATCAACTTGTCTTCACCTTGGACAAGTATTAATCTCCAAATAAGATTAATCAACTTCCTAAGTCCCTTTAAGGAAGTAGATCACTAAGCTAGCCTATGCTTCTATTAATTGAAGTTACAAGACTTATACACTTTGCAATGATGATCCTAAGACAATACTAAGACATACATTACATTAAGTAAACTCACAAGATAAATGATTTTGATTAGTAAGTTTACAACAACCCAATTCTATATCTATAAGATCATAGAATCTTCTCTTGCTTGATCACATTTGAGTAGTAATTGATGCACTTGTGATCACTGAAAATAAGCCTTTGAAATATGCAAGAGGGTCAGCTTCAAATGCTCTTAAATGTTTTCCTTTTATAGTGGAATTCAAAAAGTAGCCGTTGACACACGGTTATCATCACGGTCGATCGTGGTGCGACCGTGCATGCTCCGGTCTAAATTTAGTATCCGTTGTATAGCCGTTTGACACAAATTTGAACACCACATTTTGGCACCTTTACTCCTTCTAGCACCTGTAAAAGAAACCAAACATCCTATACAAGTACTATATGCATTAAGTGTGTGAGATTTGGTATTAATGCATGAAAGTTACTAATCATTCCAAAAGTGGCAAACCCAACATTCTTGGAGA
This sequence comes from Rutidosis leptorrhynchoides, assembly GCF_046630445.1. Lineage (NCBI taxonomy): Eukaryota > Viridiplantae > Streptophyta > Magnoliopsida > Asterales > Asteraceae > Rutidosis > Rutidosis leptorrhynchoides. Next base: position 20,354,138 of record NC_092343.1, on the reverse strand, counting down.
AGTGTCTTGATTGATATTTTGGGATATCTCAGTTTGGTCAAGACTTAGTTAGTCACTTTAATGCCCTAGGTTCAATTCTAAAGACTAGTCACTATGTCATTAACTTCCTAGTTTCAATTAATCACAAGTCATGTTCTTTTTTGAGTTAAGTTTAGAGATTAATTGAATAATGTCTCTATAAGATAATCATGAAATATGTAGAGATATCAAAGTTAAGTCTTAAGTAATCACCCTTAGTTACTTAGACTAGAACACATAGACAATTGACTATACTTTCATTGTGAACCATTTTACACTTAATCTATTGGAGTAGGTTAGTTACTTGAATCCTAACTAGTGAGCACATAGCAAACATATCAATCAAGTTGACAAGTTTATGAGTATTTATCATATTGGAAAGTAGCAAGTAATACTCACATAGCAAGAGATAGTTATTCAAGAATCAATCATATAGATACTTGCAGAACTTATAATTCAAGCTTTAACAAGTTTAAGTGCAATATAACATATTGCTTGATTAATGTGTAAGCACACATTAATGTCCAACACATGCACAAGGGAAGAGCAATCTCTAGTTGGGACTTGGTGACCATCCTAAATGTATCTAATTATGTTTTAGGATTACAAGTCATTACTAGTTAACCTTGAGAGCATTGTTCCTCATTTAGCCTTAATTAATCACTAAGTCATTTCTTATAGTAATTATTGTTCTAGTGATATTGGCTTAAGTGTGTTGGTACTTGATGATCATACTAAGGATATCTAGATAATAATTTAGATCATAAGTTGTGGATTAACACTTATGTGTTATGCCTAATCTTGGTTAATTTGTCATTAAGATGTCATTAGGCGTAATTAATCACAATTAGTGTTTTTATGACCAAAACTCAATTGAGTATGGAGAAGGCATCTATTCTAAGCATGTTGAGAAAGGTTTCATGAATTATAAATGTCAGGAACTAGTCAAACTTTATTTGGTTGAAAATGGTAACAGAGAAAAGTGCGGTCGCACTGCGGTTGACCGTGGTGGCGACCGTGCAACTTGTTTTCACAAAACTGCGTTATAATTCAGTTTGGGTTTTCATGATTGACTATGCGATCGACCGTACCTCGACCGTATGTTTAGCTGAACTTTTAATTTCATTCTTTAACCTATGTTTGACTTGGTCATTTGCAAGACAAAGTATGGATTAGTGATCTTGCGTGATTTATGTTAAGATGTCAGTCATCACGTATGCATATGTATGTGTCATCATCAAAACATATTCTTTTGGTTAATCATACTTAAGTTTATTGTTTAGTGCATTAACCCACATTCAACCAACACGAGATTTATCTAACATGGGCATCATTTGTCAAGGCATTTTCAAGTGTCGTTGATGGCAAGCGTGCTTACTTTTCAAAGAAACAAGTTGTGGCACACAAAGATGTTGAAATAACTTTTGAAATTCTATAGGGGCGTTGGCCTATTCATAAATAAACCGGTAAGGGTTTACGAGGTTAATCAAATGAAACGTCTTATGTAAACATGCATAATACTACACAATATAATTAATGAAGACATTAGTTACAACAGTTTTGAGAATGAATGGATTTATGAACCGGTTCAATATATGCAATATACTTGAATCGAAAGGTTCGATGCTCGTAATTGAAGTGCAAGGGTGCAATGAGATAGAGAATTGCACAAAGGGTTACGAGCCGATTTGGTTGAGCATGTGTGGTCTATCTGAGATTAAAAGTACTTTTATGCTTTTTATTAAGTAATTTAGTTTATTGTATGAATAAATGTAATTTTATTTTATTTTATAAAATTTTAATTATGTACTATATTTTATTTAATGAAGTTTTTTTAAAATAAAAACAAGATTTAATAATTAAAAATATTAAAAATTAAGTAAACAAAAATTAAAATCCAAAGACACTAAAATAGACATTGTGGACATCTCCACCAAGTCTATTTCAGTGTCCAAAATGAAAGTAAAAATAAAAATTGAAAAATGGACTTGAACGCTTGTGCTTAAATAAATCGCTTTATTTGATAGACAAATTAATACTATATCATTCCCAAATTTATTGTCACCCAATCAAAAACCACAAATAATGAATTAGAATTGTATTTACATGTAATGTAATGCACCATTTATAGAAGATTGGTGAAACGACACGTCCATATTACTATAAACGCAGTACGTTCTCATTGGCCCCATAGCGAGGTATTTAACCTCTATATGATACGTTTTAGAAAATATTGCATTCGTTTCATAAAAAGCACATCATTATTATACATAATGCATGTTTTAAATAAGTGGGCGATTATTTAAGAAATATTCGCCAAAATACATCGGTTTCCAAATACTACACACGTGACGTAACAGTCGAATATAATACATGACAAAGGTTTTATTGAATGCAACACTTTATTTAAATAAAAGTATGAGACTCCATGCACAGCTTGCTCAGATAATGCAACAGCGGAAGACTTTCTTAAGGACCTGAGAATAAACATGCGTAAATAGTCAACACAAAGGTTGGTGAGATATATAGGTTTATCATCGATATAAATATAGACCACAAGATTTCATAGTTATATATATATATATATATATATATATATATATATGTACACTCGCAAGTGTATAAAAGTATTCTATAAGTTTTTGAGCACTTCGGTAACCATACTTAACCATTAATGTGGCATATTCCCTTTATTATGAAATCTCCCTACACTTTACCAAGTGTAGTAAAAACGAAGTACTATGCAACCGTTTACGATACTAGAGCGACTAGCCCAGTTTGGGTTGTCAAACCTGATAGATCTATCAATAGAATTCGCGCTTACATGTTCTTACAACATGTAAATATTAGTTACCAAGCTATTAGGGAAGATATGCAAAGTGGTACAACTCAACGTAGAATATATTTGAAGTACTTGTGTCTATGGCGTAAAACATAAAATGCATGTATTCTCATCTCAAAATATTTGTAGAGTTTAAAAATGGGAATATATACTCACAGTAGTAAAAGTATATTAATAATAAGTTTTCAACTTATTAAAAAATATGACCGTCGTCCTTGGATTCACGAACCTATAACAATAATAACGATTCAGATAATAATACGACATATGAATAAAATAAAGCAAGTTCATAGAATACTTATATAATAATTTTTAACATTTTATGTTAGTAGTCCATTGTTAGTAGTCCTTTGTTAGTAGTCCAAAATAGTCCGAAAAGTCCAACAGTCCAATAATCGGTGTATATATATATATATATATATATATATATATATATATATATATATATATATATATATATAATCTTAGAATTACCCTACGACGTATTGTATACGTACTGTCTTTGCATCAACCCAGAGACGTATTGTATACGTATTGTCTTAGAATTAACTAAGACATATTGTGTACGTATTGTCTTAGGATTAATCAAAACATATTGTATACTTATTGTGTTAGGACGTACCAAGAATATTATTATACATATATACAATCACAGAATTAACCAAGATTATAATATTTTGTTATACTACTGATAACATGTCCAAATATATATAGGATATAGGAAAAGTTAACAAGGATATGGTTAATATAGTTTTTATAATATAAATTTCGTCCATACAACGTTAATTTTAGCAGTTTTTGTTTTGCTCGCCAAATATTCATTACAACTCCGTTTAAAGTGAATCAAATTGCTATGGATTCATTAAGAAGTAGATTTTACAAAACCAATTCGAAAATTTCATCCCAAGTAGTAATTTTTAGAGCTTTACCCTCTTTTTGTGTCGGTGGACAGATTTGGAAAAATCCCGGCATCCACCCAATATATGATTTTTGATAAAATACTTCCACTTTGTCTAAAATCATGAAAAAAATACTGGAAGTCTTATTTACATATATTAACATATTTCCAAAGTATTAGAGTCGAACACAAAGTCTAAGATAGGTTTTTAATTCCCAACCCAAAACAGCCCGCTTTTTACCGAATGGAGATTAAAGGATATATGTTAAGTTTCAAGGTGTTCTTCATATGCACAAGTTATAAGTTCTTATATTAACTTAATATAACATCATAATACATATAAATAAGTGTTATTAGAGTTAAGTTAGAAAGATTAGATTAGTTTTTCAAATAAGCTTGGTGTTCACCAAAACAAGTTCTAGTTTTTACAAGTTTTATAAGTATAATAAGATAGCAACTATACAAGGAATTGAACAAGGATTTTGAGAAGTATTTTACCTTGATTATGAATAGAAAAGTTTCTAAGATTAAAGTATGATATGAGAGCATTCAAGTGTGTGTTTTTAGTTTAAGAAATTGTGGAGTAAAAATGAGTTAAATTGGTCCTTATTTATAAGCTTATAATTTTGGTTTTTAGTGAAAATATCTAAGATAAGTTAAATTGTATTAAGTCATGCATGACATATTAAATTGATTAGGTCATGGATGACATATTACACAAATAATTGCAGATTTCTATTGGTATATACCAATAGTAAATACTTCTAGAAGCTGTGTATAATACGGGTAAAAATACTGTATGAATGCGAGTAGAATTCTTTGAGGAAATTGAACGGAAATACGAGTATAGCTATCCTTTAAATGTATTGGTATATTATAAAGTGTATTCAATGCTTGTAAGGATGTATTTGAAAGGACCCGTTCATATACATTATAAACGATTCACAATAGTTGATTACATTGCGAGGTATTTGACCTCTATATGATACATTTTACAAACATTGCATTCGTTTTTAAAAGACAAACTTTCTTTACATTGAAAATTGACAGGCATGCATACCATTTCATAATATCCACTATCCAACTATAAATTGATTTAATAATAATCTTTGATGAACTCAATGACTCGAATGCAACGTTCTTCGAAATATGCTATGAAAGACTCCAAGTAATATCTTTAAAATGAGCAAATGCACAGCGGAAGATTTCTTTAACACCTGAGAATAAACATGCTTTAAAGTGTCAACCAAAAGGTTGGTGAGTTCATTAGTTTATCATAATCATTTATTTTCATCATTTTAATAGACCACAAGAATTTCATTCCCAGTTCTCATAAATATACGTCCCATGCATAGAGACAAAAATAATCATTCATATGGTGAACACCTGGTAACCGACATTAACTAGATACATATAAGAATATCCCCTATCATTCCGGGATCCTCCTTCGGACATGATATAAATTTCGAAGTACTAAAGCATCCGGTACTTTGGATGGGGTTTGTTAGGCCCAATAGATCTATCTTTAGGATTCGCGTCAATTAGGGTGTCTGTTCCCTAATTCTTAGATTACCAGACTTTAATAAAAAGGGGCATATTCGATTTTGATAATTCAACCATAGAATGTAGTTTCAATTACTTGTGTCTATTTCGTCAAACATTTATAAAAGCGCATGTATTCTCAGTCCCAAAAATATAAAAGGTAAAAAGGCAAATGAAACTCACCATACTGTATTTCGTAGTAAAAATACATATAACGTCATTGAACAAGTGCAAGGTTGGCCTCGGATTCACGAACCTAAATTAATTATATATAATTATGTGTTGGTCAATATTTGTCTAACAAATTAGGTCAAGTCATAGTGTACCACAATCCTAATGCTCGAGACTAATATGCAAAAGTCAACAAAAGTAAATTTGACTCAAAATAATTTCCAAAAATCTATACATGATTAATATATAGTTTAAATATCGTCGTTTTATATTTTTAAATATTTTTAAAAGATTTATTAGAGTAATAATATAATTTATTTATTAATAAATAAAATTTTATATTAAATTTATGTAATAAAATATACTTTTATATATATTAAGTAATAAAATTTATAGGGTTCATTTAGTATCATAAAGATAATATGATAGGTATTATTAAAGTAAGTTATTACACGTAGTAAAATATGTTTGTATCACATATTTATTTGATAAAATAATATCTATAATGATAGTAAGTAAAAGTTGTATTATTTTGTAATAATAATTATTATTATAAAAAATATATTATTATAAAAATATCAATATTTATAATTACTAAGATGACATTATGATAAAACGATAATTCTAATTATGATAACTTTAATATTTACGATAATTTTTAATATTATCTTTAAAATAATAATTCTATTTAAAATAATAATAATAATGATATTTTATAGTAACAATGACATTTCTATTAAAATGATAATTTTTGTTAAAATGATAGTTTTAATATTAACGATACTTTTAATAATAATAGTAATGATAAAAATAATAAGAACGATAATTTTACCTAAATCAATATCTTATAATATTTTAATTTCATCATGATACTCTTACTCATTATTTCCTAATCGTTTTGTTTAATAGCTTTTAATCGTCTTTTATATCATGTTTATAATAATGATAATAATAGTAATCAAAATAATTAGGCGTTACCAATATTTGTTTTAATTACACTTATATTAATAATGATAGTTACTATAACATTATTAACGATAATACTAATAATTATCTTAATGATAATATAGTAATAATAATAATAATAACAATAACCATTTTTAAATAATGATATATATATTAATAATGATAATAATAATAATAATAATACTAATAATAATAATAATAATAATAATTGGATAATAATAATAATAATAATACTAAGTATAACTTTAACGATAATAACGATAGTAATAATAATAAAAAAATAAACAATTTTTAATGATAAATCCCTTTTATTGATAAAGATATTAATAATGATAATAATAAGATAAAACTAGAACGACGATAAAAAAACGACGATAATAATAATCATTTTTAATAAAAATATCGAAAATTCAATTGATTATAACTTCTAATCCGTTCATCGAAACCATTCGATATCTAAAGGAAAAGTTCTTAATTTTTCGCTAGCTTTCCAAGGACATGCATATCTTATACCTTATCTCAACCGCAAGTGTAACTAATTCAATATTCAACCTAACCTGTCTAAGGGCAATATCAAAAATACAAGCATGCATAATCCTAAATACTCGAGCACTAGTCAGGGATACACTATTAGTATGTAAAAGTTAAATTATGAGTACTCACGTATCAATATTGAGATTCAATATTGCAGGAAAGGTACGTAGACGCAACGGAAATGATAAACACTATATTGACCTCACGAGCATACCCATGAACCATACTCAATCACCTCCATAGCTATTACCCATAATTTCCTTAATCCTATCCTACTCGAAAAACAATTTCGAAATCACTCGGACAGCACTCCGTCGTAATATTTTATGTATACTAATAATATCTTGAAATAATACGGAGTAAATATATATGTACATCGATTGAGAGAGTTTAGAGAAAAATATTTTCAAGTTTCTATGAAATAATGAAACCTATTGAATTCTATTTATAATAGATTTTTGAATTATTAAAGTGAATTATTAAAGTGAATTATTAAAGTATGAATTATTAAAGTGAATTATTAAAGTATGAATTATTAAAGTGAATTATTAAAGTATGAATTATTAAAGTGAATTATTAAAGTTAAAGTAAAGTAAAAATAAAGTAAAGGTAAACTTTAAGTATAGTAAAAGTATAAAATTATGTACGTATAATACGCGTGTAAATATATATAATATTAATTTAAATTGTTATATATATTTAATAAAATAAAATATAAATATCGTTATCTTTATCATACTAGTTAAGTAATGAGTTGTAAAAAGTGATTCTAGATATTTATAAAAGTTATATACGTTTTAATAATAAAGTTCTTTTTAAATTGAAAACGTTTTTGTACGTTTGAAACTAAATAGATCAATCGAGTCTTTATGAGATTCAATCTTCCACTATCCTTTGTCTAATTCTCAATGATTGACAATTTATTCTTATTTATAAATCACTTTACCATTTTTCGAATATTGTTAAAATGGAAAGATTTCTCAAATCAACGTGGGCCTTTCAACAGAGACTTGTAATCATAATTCAATATATCTGATAATTCAATCATTTGATCTTATCTTCTAATTCCATTGATAAACATTTTGAAACAGATACAATCATATAAAGTATTTAATCTAATATTTTGTTTACGTTTCAAGTTATAATATATATACACATATACATATATAATCATATTCGTTTAATGGTTCGTGAATCGTTGGAACTTGGTCGAGGTTGAATGAATGTATGAACATAGTTTAAAATTCTTGCAATTTAACTTAACAAATATTGCTTATCGTGTCGGAAACATATAAAGATTAAAGTTTAAATTTGGTTGGAAATTTCCGGGTTGTCACAGTACCTACCCGTTAAAGAAATTTCGTCCCGAAATTTGAGTGGAAAGGTCGTGAATGATAATAAGTATGTTTTCATGATGCATACGGGCTGAAAATTAGAGTTTTCTCATCAGCGAATAATTTGGTTAAACAATCCATTTATATGAAGAGTACGAATGAAGCTAACATAGAAGAGTGAAATGAGTAAGTGTAGATTCATCTTATCATTTGACGTAGATATGATTGATTCCCAGATTTCAAGGGATTTGAAGAAAATCTTCTTAATAAGATTTGACTCTCCGGTAATCAAGGAAATTAGGATCCGCTTTAAATGCGATCGTCCATTTTAATTGTTCTGTCGGAGATTTTCTTATAAATTCACCTCCTTCGTTTCCTTACAACTCACACCTTCTGTTGATGCATTTTATGCAACTCCCTAGACATCTACCCACGTCCATTGCAGGTACAACAGTTTACAGGCCACCATGATTGCTCGTTATTATCCTATCCATGTTTGTATGTGGTTACAGGAACTGCAGGAACGAGATTTAGATGTTTGACTATGTTAGACTTAGTCAGACGTACGAGTGAAGCCTCACTAGTATGGCTGACAGGCTCATACGCACGATTGATGCTGAGCTAAGTCACAATTACAACCTAAATGAGAAGACACGAGTGAGTGATCACCCGTACGGCTGATGAAGCCAACTTGTACGTGTGATGAATGAATCGTATGGGTGAGTCAACAGCAGGGGTATATAAAGTCTTATGTTCTTCATTTTAGGTTAAGCCTCTCATTTGTTACACACACTCAGATCTAGTGAGCTCCTCCGATTCTCTCTCAGTCCAAATCACCCAGGTGGTGAATAATAGCTCTAGGTGTTGATCTAATCACACTTGATTTAGTTGTGGTTTGACTAAATTAATCAAAAAAAAAAACTTAACCTATTCACTAGAGGGTTTGATTCACCTATTCCGCCATTGTGTGAGTTAAATCTGTTGATTTCTAAGTTCCTAGTCATGTTTCATCACCTTCTATTCTTTTCCCCTCAACTCATATTTTAAAGTATTCATCAATATTCTCCATCCAGTTCTGATTCTCGATATACTTCTAACTTTCATATCGGTCATTCTTCTTTTTCATCTACCGCCGGAAGAATCTATTTACTTCTACTATACTCTTGGGTTTATAGTGTTTCTAGTTCTCCCGTGTCTTTATATTGCTATATGCATCGATATATATGATTTATAATTTCTGGTTTGTCGTTGGGATTTATATGTTCCCTTATATTTCAAAGTCTCTGCTTCTGTCTTCTATAATCATTATCATTCACAGTTAATGCTCTCTTTTATTTGCTGCAATTTATACCCCAATTTCTATTTCGAAGTTTTGTCCTTCGTTTCTTCTTCTTGCGATTAAGCACCGCTTGTAATGGTCCAGAATTCACAGATATGAATTTCGGAATGAACATTGTTAATGTTCTAGGAAGGAAATTGTGATGGCACAATCTTGACTTGTCAAATTACTAGAATACCTTGGAAAAGGCCGAATCATCAAGAAATATTTTCTTGATATTTTAGAGGTTAAATAGAATACAAGAGTCGTATAACATGGCACATGATGATGTTATGATCTGTGAATCATCACGTTCCATTTAGAAACTCAGCATGACTTACTGTAATATAATCACATTGATCAAGTGTCATTATATTATACTAATTCATGCTTCAGTTCCCAACATTACTTCAAAATATTCCTATTTTAAACTTGAATGTTTCAGAATTTAGAAACTAAAATAGTTTCTTTTATGATGTAATACAGATAGCGCGAAGAGGTAAATGATTTCAAATAAGAAAAATTAAGAAAATATCTTCAGAAATATGGAGGATATTTATAATGAAAGATATGATGATATTTTAGAATTTCTAATATCAGAGGATGATGAAGAATATTGTCCGCAGGGGTTTAGAGTCAGGAGCAAGGTATTCGTTAATGACTTCAGCAGGTACTGAATCATTTGGATCCTTTCAAGTCAGGTCCAGTCTTTGTAATTTGTCCACAGCCTCCTTCCTACTTTGCTCAATCCGTTTTCCAGTTCCAAAACTTCTCTTTTTCTGCGCTTTTCCAGCACAGTTCATCATTATAATCCAGCTTTTATCCTTTAAAGTCGTTTATAGTTTTCGCTGCTTCATCAGCATTTTTTTTTCTCCATTTTCGGAGAACCAATTCTTAGTTCGGAGTTTTTTTCAGAAACTTCACATTCAAATTAAGTCCAGAAGATAGACGTTATATATACACATATAACTGTTGGCATAAACATCCTGCGAGATTTCAAAATACTGATTGCTAATTCCCAATGATTCGTATGGCAATTCTCATTACAAGATGCGAATGAGTAAATGATGGAGTTTCAATGAATAATTATAATGACTTTTTGGAGAGGCTAAAGTCAAAGGGTAATGAAGTTGTTGGTACATCTGCTAATAATGTGGTGGAATGTAAAAGGTTCCCTGGTAACGATGGTGTATATCTCAAGGTTATAATAAGGTTAGTCTGACTGAAAAGTCGAAGTTGACTTGCTGGAGCTGTGACAAAACTGGCTACTTTGAATAGGAGTCGCAAAGTTATTTTTGCTAATAAATGCCAAAGAATCTGACGCGGATACATTGTTTAAACTTTTACTTTGGTTTCAAGAGTTTTTCGGGTACATAACTGTGGGTAACATGTGGTTGGATCATCATCTCGATTAAGGTGTTTTCAAGAATCATGAAAGGTTTGAACGCAGATTGAAATCGTCAAGATACAAATGAGGTTTGAGATGAAATCAAGTGGCAAACTTGAAGAATTGTTTCATTTCATATGTTATAATCAATATTTTAATTCATTTTAATTGTCCAATGCTATTAGTCTACAGTCGATAGTCCAATAATTCATATATAGTTTAATATATAATATTCGAATTAGTTAATACGTGTCGTGACCCGTATACATCTCAGACTCGATCACAACTCAAAGTATATATATTATCATAGAATCAACCTCAACCCTGTATAGAGAACTCGATCATTACTGCATATAGAGTGTCTATGGTGATTCCAAATAATATATATAGATGTGTCGATATGATATGTCAAAACTTTGTATACGTGTCCCGATATTTAAAGTGCGTAAAATAAATAACAGAAATTAAATGACAATAAATAAAATGCGTAAAGTAAATAACAGAAATTAAATGACAGTAAATAAAATTGCGAGAATATAAATTGCGATAAAATAAATTGCGATAAATAAAATGTAATACGGAATTAACAGTTAGCTAGGAACAGTTAGCTAGGATTTTGTTAGCGTGGTTTCTTAATAAAATTTAATATTGTTAATTAGTCTGTTTCTAATCAATTTTTATTGTGTCCATTATTTCTTCATTATGCCACTTGTTGGATTCTGATAGATTAAAATCCAAATATTAAATTGAATAAAAATGGTTATTCTGTGGTGAACGGATACGTATATCGATGGATGTAAGTAGGATCGTAAATGACTGTTAAATCAGCTTCGAAGAACGTACAATGTAACTTATTAATGTGAAATTTAAATAGTCCTCGGGTATTACCTACCCGTTAAAATATTTTCACCATTAACAGTTTGTACAAGAGAATTTTTAATTACAATCTTTATGAAAACATATGTACATATATATTTTCTTCAGATGTATTCATGGATTTAATGAGTTAATATGATATTAAACTCATTTGCTTTTCGGGTGGAACTAGAATAAATAATCTCTAAAACTTTAGAGATTACATATTCGCCATGTCGAACGAAGATAAATGATGTAGAACGATACATAGAACGAAGATCATACTCAAAGTACAGATGATGATATTGAAGCATGGATTGTTGATGGTACTGGTGCTATTATTGATGGTACTGTTAGTTCCGGTGATGTTGTTGAAGCTGGTACATTTTGCACCATATTCTCCGAATTGATTATTCGAGCGCGAAGTTCGTTGACTTATTATTCCAGGATGATTGTCGGTCGGAACGAGCGGATGAATAAGGTTCAGAATTGTGGATAGAATATAATCTTGTCGAGTTACCCTGAAAATGAGACTGAAAATGGTGTCTCGAATAGGTTCGCCGGTAAACGCTTCAGGTTCATTGTTAAGAGGTGAATTCGGTTGGTGGAAGGGATTGCCTTCTGCGCGTTTCCATTAATTAAATCGACTACGAACCCATCAGATGAATTGATAATGGCTGATTGGTTGATTCATGCTGATGACGCTGTTTTCGGAGCTTAGGTGAACATCTATGTCGGAATAGCTGTCGGAATAACTATCGGAATAGCTATCGGAATCTGAGGGACTCGAACTGGTTGCAGGATTCATCTCGTATGATCAGATGGAGGATTTTCGATAAGAAATAGATTATAGGATGTAGATTAGTACCCTGCATTACATAATTTACATATGCATATATAATACTAAAATCCCATAAGTTACGGAGGAATCTACGAAAGTTGTCAGGCAAAGTTATAGTAACAGATACGCTAAGATATAAAGTAGCAGATACGCTAAGATATGAATTTTTGTCTTTACACTATTCATGCAGTCAATGCAGTAAAACGTGTCTAGACTAAGAATGATAAGCAAGTGATTCCCTAAGAATGATAAGCAGGAAATTTTCGACACGAAATGATAAGCAAAACTTTTGACATGCAGACACGGTCGGAGTCCAGACTCACTAATGCATCCTAACGACTTATCAGTTAGACACACTAATGCAGACCTGGTTCGCTAAGACCACCGCTCTGATACCAACTGAAAGGACCTGTTCATATACATTATAAATGATTCACAATAGTTGATTACATTGCGAGGTATTTGACCTCTATATGATACATTTTACAAACATTGCATTCGTTTTTAAAAGACAAACTTTCTTTACATTGAAAATTGACAGGCATGCATACCATTTCATAATATCCACTATCCAACTATAAATTGATTTAATAATAATATTTGATGAACTCAATGACTCGAATGCAACGTTCTTCGAAATATGCTATGAAAGACTCCAAGTAATATCTTTAAAATGAGCAAATGCACAGCGGAAGATTTCTTTAACACCTGAGAATAAACATGCTTTAAAGTTTCAACCAAAAGGTTGGTGAGTTCATTAGTTTATCATAATCATTTATTTTCATCATTTTAATAGACCACAAGAATTTCATTCCCAGTTCTCATAAATATACGTACCATACATAGAGACAAAAATAATCATTCATATGGTGAACACCTGGTAACCGACATTAACTAGATACATATAAGAATATCCCCTATCATTCCGGGATCCTCCTTCGGACATGATATAAATTTCGAAGTACTAAAGCATCCGGTACTTTGGATGGGGTTTGTTAGGCCCAATAGATCTATCTTTAGGATTCGCGTCAATTAGGGTGTCTGTTCCCTAATTCTTAGATTACCAGACTTTAATAAAAAGGGGCATATTCGATTTTGATAATTCAACCATAGAATGTAGTTTCAATTACTTGTGTCTATTTCGTCAAACATTTATAAAAGCGCATGTATTCTCAGTCCCAAAAATATAAAGGGTAAAAAGGCAAATGAAACTCACCATACTGTATTTCGTAGTAAAAATACATATAACGTCATTGAACAAGTGCAAGGTTGGCCTCGGATTCACGAACCTAAATTAATTATATATAATTATGTGTTGGTCAATATTTGTCTAACAAATTAGGTCAAGTCATAGTGTACCACAATCCTAATGCTCGAGACTAATATGCAAAAGTCAACAAAAGTAAATTTGACTCAAAATAATTTCCAAAAATCTATACATGATTAATATATAGTTTAAATATCGTCGTTTTATATTTTTAAATATTTTTAAAAGATTTATTAGAGTAATAATATAATTTATTTATTAATAAATAAAATTTTATATTAAATTTATGTAATAAAATATACTTTTATATATATTAAGTAATAAAATTTATAGGGTTCATTTAGTATCATAAAGATAATATGATAGGTATTATTAAAGTAAGTTATTACACGTAGTAAAATATGTTTGTATCACATATTTATTTGATAAAATAATATCTATAATGATAGTAAGTAAAAGTTGTATTATTTTGTAATAATAATTATTATTATAAAAAATATATTATTATAAAAATATCAATATTTATAATTACTAAGATGACATTATGATAAAACGATAATTCTAATTATGATAACTTTAATATTTACGATAATTTTTAATATTATCTTTAAAATAATAATTCTATTTAAAATAATAATAATAATGATATTTTATAGTAACAATGACATTTCTATTAAAATGATAATTTTTGTTAAAATGATAGTTTTAATACTAACGATACTTTTAATAATAATAGTAATGATAAAAATAATAAGAACGATAATTTTACCTAAATCAATATCTTATAATATTTTAATTTCATCATGATACTCTTACTCATTATTTCCTAATCGTTTCGTTTAATAGCTTTTAATCGTCTTTTATATCGTGTTTATAATAATGATAATAATAGTAATCAAAATAATTAGGCGTTACCAATATTTGTTTTAATTACACTTATATTAATAATGATAGTTACTATAACATTATTAACGATAATACTAATAATTATCTTAATGATAATATAGTAATAATAATAATAATAACAATAACAATAACCATTTTTAAATAATGATATATATATTAATAATGATAATAATAATAATAATAATACTAATAATAATAATAATAATAATTGGATAATAATAATAATAATACTAAGTATAACTTTAACGATAATAACGATAGTAATAATAATAAAAAAAATAAACAATTTTTAATGATAAATCCCTTTTATTGATAAAGATAATAATAATGATAATAATAAGATAAAACTAGAACGACGATAAAAAAACGACGATAATAATAATAATCATTTTTAATAAAAATATCGAAAATTCAATTGATTATAACTTCTAATCCGTTCATCAAAACCATTCGATATCTAAAGGAAAAGTTCTTAATTTTTCGCTAGCTTTCCAAGGACATGCATATCTTATACCTTATCTCAACCGCAAGTGTAACTAATTCAATATTCAACCTAACCTGTCTAAGGGCAATATCAAAAATACAAGCATGCATAATCCTAAATACTCGAGCACTAGTCAGGGATACACTATTAGTATGTAAAAGTTAAATTATGAGTACTCACGTATCAATATTGAGATTCAATATTGCAGGAAAGGTACGTAGACGCAACGGAAATGATAAACACTATATTGACCTCACGAGCATACCCATGAACCATACTCAATCACCTCCATAGCTATTACCCATAATTTCCTTAATCCTATCCTACTCGAAAAACAATTTCGAAATCACTCGGACAGCACTCCGTCGTAATATTTTATGTATACTAATAACATCTTGAAATAATACGGAGTAAATATATATGTACATCGATTGAGAGAGTTTAGAGAAAAATATTTTCAAGTTTCTATGAAATAATGAAACCTATTGAATTCTATTTATAATAGATTTTTGAATTATTAAAGTGAATTATTAAAGTATGAATTATTAAAGTGAATTATTAAAGTATGAATTATTAAAGTGAATTATTAAAGTATGAATTATTAAAGTGAATTATTAAAGTATGAATTATTAAAGTTAAAGTAAAGTAAAAATAAAGTAAAGGTAAACTTTAAGTATAGTAAAAGTATAAAATTATGTACGTATAATACGCGTGTAAATATATATAATATTAATTTAAATTGTTATATATATTTAATAAAATAAAATATAAATATCGTTATCTTTATCATACTAGTTAAGTAATGAGTTGTAAAAAGTGATTCTAGATATTTATAAAAGTTATATACGTTTTAATAATAAAGTTCTTTTTAAATTGAAAACGTTTTTGTACGTTTGAAACTAAATAGATCAATCGAGTCTTTATGAGATTCAATCTTCCACTATCCTTTGTCTAATTCTCAATGATTGACAATTTATTCTTATTTATAAATCACTTTACCATTTTTCGAATATTGTTAAAATGGAAAGATTTCTCAAATCAACGTGGGCCTTTCAACAGAGACTTGTAATCATAATTCAATATATCTGATAATTCAATCATTTGATCTTATCTTCTAATTTCATTGATAAACATTTTGAAACAGATACAATCATATAAAGTATTTAATCTAATATTTTGTTTACGTTTCAAGTTATAATATATATACACATATACATATATAATCATATTCGTTTAATGGTTCATGAATCGTTGGAACTTGGTCGAGGTTGAATGAATGTATGAACATAGTTTAAAATTCTTGCAATTTAACTTAACAAATATTGCTTATCGTGTCGGAAACATATAAAGATTAAAGTTTAAATTTGGTTGGAAATTTCCGGGTTGTCACAGTATTAACACTCGTAATACATTATATGTAAATACATTTTAACATAAGTTAATTACGTCATTTAAATAGTAATATATATATATATATATATATATATATATATATATATATATATATATATATTGTTTGAAAACTCTTTAAATTAGTAGTATGAATATATATATATATATATATATATATATATATATATATATATATATATATATATATATATATATATATATATATATATATATATATATATATATATATATAATACTTTATTAATATACTTAATGAGATATTTAATTATCATATTTTCAAGTTAAATATATGTAAATCCATATATATACACAATAATTAAACAATTAAACAATTAAATCAAGTTATGACGTTCATGAATCGTCGGAATAAAAGGGTGACCAAAAGCTTGTGTAAAACTCTTTTCGGAGGTTCAAGATTTATTAAAATTCATTACTTATGAAGTCGGAATTATATAAAGATTAAGTTTAAATTTGGTCAGAAATTTCCGGGTCGTCACAGTACCTACCCGTTAACGAAATTTCATCCCGAAATTTGATCGAGGTCGTCATGGCTAACAATAAGAATGTTATTATGATGAATATATGTTGATTCATAGGGTTTTATCATGATTGAGAAATATGGATAAAATAATTCGATTACTCGAAACGTATGAGTGAAGCTATCGTAAAAGAGTGAAATGAGAAAATAGGGATTCGTCTTATCTTTTGACGTCATCACGGTTGATCTCCGGATTAAAGAAAATCTTTGTAATCTATATAAGATTTGATTCTTTGGCGATTAAGGAAATTATGATCCTCTTCTATTTAATGCAATAATCTGTCTCGATTTCTCTGTCAGATATTTTACTATAAATCAACCTCCTACGTTTCCTTATTTCCACATCTCCCATATTTTATACTTTCTTCCTTTCTTCGTACTTCCAAAACATTCATCAATATGCTCCATTCAGTTTTAATTCTTGATATATTCTTGACTATCACATCTGTCATTCTTCTTTTTCATCTTCCACCGGAGGAATCCGCTAATTTCTACTATGCTCTTGGGTTTATAGTGTTCTTAGTTTTCTCGTGTCTTTATATTGCTATATGCATCGATATACACGGTTTGTAATTTCTACATTATCTTCGTGCTTATATTTTTCCTTATATTTTGGAGTTTCATGCTTCCGTCTTCTTTTCCCGACTTCAAGTCAAGCGAATAATGGTGTAGAATTCATAGATATGAAATTTGGAATGAACATAGCTAATGTTCTAAGAGAGAAATTGTAATAGCACAATTTGACTTGTGAAATTACCAGAATCCAAAGGAAAAGATAGAACTATCAATAGAATATGTTCTTGATATGTTTAGAGATTAGATTGAATGTAAGAGTCATGTAACATGGCACATGATGATGTTATGGTCTGTGAATCATTACGTTCCATTTAGAAACTCAGCATGACTTACTATAATATAATCACGTTGATCAAGTGTCATTATATTATACTAACTCATGCTTCAGTTCCCAACATTACTTCAAAAACATTCAAATTTTAAATTTGAATTTTTCAGAATTTAGAAACTAAAATAGTTTCCTTTCTGATGTAACACTGATATTGCGAAGAGATAAATGATTTCAGATAAGAATAGTTATGAAAATATCTTCAGAAATATCGAGGATATTTATAATGAAAGATACGATGATATCTTAGAATTTCTAATATCAATGGATGATGATCAAGATTTGTCCGTAAAAGTGTAGAGTCAGGAGCAAGGTATTCGTTAATGACTTCAACAGATACTGAATCATTTGGATTCTTTGAAGGCAGGTTTAGTATTTGTGATTTATCCACAGTCTCCTTCATGGTTTGCTCAATCCATTTTCCAGTTCCAAACTTTTCTTTTGAGCCTTTCCAACATACTATTCTTTATCATCGAACTTTTGACCGTTATGGTCGTTTACAGTTTTTGCTGCTTCATCAGCATTTTTCTAAAATTCGGAGAACTAATTCACAGTTTAGGGTGTTTTTCAGAAACTTCACATTCGAAGTCTGTAAGTCTTGGAGGTAGACGTTATATGTATATATATAACTGTTGGCATAAAATTGTTGCGAAATTCAAAATACTGATTGCTTTTTTCAAGTTGTTGGTATGACAATTATTGTTGCAAGTTGAGATGAGTAGTTGTTAAAGTTTCAATGAATAAGTATCGTGATTTTTCGAAGAGGCTTAAAGATTAATGAAGTTGTTGATAAGTTTATTGCTAATGTGGCGAGATATGAAAGGTTCCCCGGTAACAATGATGAAGGGGTAATCGTTATAATAAGGCTTATTCGAATGAATAATTGAAGGTGATTTGCTGGAGCTGTGACGAAACTGTCTATTTTGAAAAGAGATTGAAAAGTTATTTTAGCTAATAAATGCAAAAGGGTCTGACACGGATACGTGTTAAACTATGACTTTGGTTTCGAGGGTTTTTCAGGTATAAGACTGCGGGTAACATGTGGTTGGATTATCATTTCGAGTGTCTTCAGGAATTTGGAAGGATTTGAACACAGGTTGTAATTGTTAATATACATATGATGTTCTAGGATTTTGAATGATACAAATATTTAGAAGTGATGTTCTAGTACAGTTTTGAAGTCAAAGTATAGTTTTGAAAGTTGTAGGAATCTAAGAGTGATGATTTCGGTTATATCTCGAATTAAATTTTGAGATTTCAAAATCAGAATATGTAATTAGATTTGAATGAGTATGATTGTTTTGATTTCTATAAAAGAATGTATATTGTTGTGAAAGTAGGGAGTATAGTTGATGATTTGCTGAATCAGAATCGAAGAATGTACAGTGTAACATTTTAATGTGAAATCTAAGTATTTCTCGGGTATTACCTACCCGTTAAAAAAAATTCACAAGTGCTATTTTGTACAACTGAATTTTATTACAGTCTTTATGAAAATATATATGTGTGCATATTTTCTTCAGATGTAATATAAATTTAATGAGTTACTATTAAATTAAACTCATTTGCTTTTCGGCTGGAACTAGAAATGAATAATCTCTAAAACATTAGAGATTACATAATCTCCGCAGAGTATAAATACTTCATTATTTATTCTTATTGATATTCTTTGGTGAAGGATGTTGATGCTCGTGGAATTCTTGTGAATTTCGCAAAGTGTGAATGATGTTATCTGAAAAGTTTCGAGTACATCGTTGATGAACGTGTAATATCAAACATATATTTGAATAATACACTTTATTTATTATGAAACAGTATTCATTGAGTTGAAAGAGAGATTGTGGTTAACGATGGTTAAGTCGTTAATCGAAGGATTATAGCATATTAGTAATATGAATTTAACTGAGTAGTATCTACCCTTTTTCAATTCATACATAATAGCTTAGTACGAAAAGATTTATGATGGTTTCAAAATTTATATATATAAGATATACATATAAATTCTTCAGAGGAATTGAGTTAATACTTCATAACTCATTGATACATTATACTCGTTGTTGATTCGTAATGATGTCCACGGTGATTCTTGAACTGGCGGAGCTTGTGATGTTATAGGTGCTGCTAGTGGAGATTATGTTGACAGTACTGACAGTGCTGGTGATGCTGACGACACTGTTGGTGCTGTTTGTATAACAAGTTTATTTTGTAACGTACGCACCATTCCTGTCAGGGTTTCTATTCTTCCCTGTATCATCTCTATTCATCCATTCATCTTAATTTACGGTTATGATTATAATAAATAATCTTTAAGACTTTAGAGATTACATAATCACTGTAAAATATTTCTCCGATGAAGTTATGAATCAATACTTCATCGTTTGTTGTTGTTGGTACTCCTTGGTATCTACGGTGCGTATGACGTTGATGCTTGAGATACAGATTGTGACGTTGAGATGTGGGGTGCAGATGTGGTTGTTGGTGGTGGTAATGATACTGTTAGTGTTGCTTATGGTGGTATTGTTGCTGTCGGTGCTGCTGCTGGTGCTTGTAATCTTTGCACCAAATTCCCCAAAGCTACTACTCGAGCGCGAAGCTCGTTGACTTCTTCTATTACACCGGGATGATTGTCGGTTCGGATGAGCAAATGAATAAGATCTAGAATTCGAGATAGTATATAGTCATGATGAGATACTCTGGAAATGAGAGAGAAAATGGTATTACGAACAGGTTCGCTGGTAAGTGCTTCATGTTCTTCGCCAAGAGGGAAATGTGGTGGATGGAAGGGATCGCCTTCTTCTTGTCTCCAATGATTGAGTAGACTACGAACCCATCCTCAATTCATTCAGAATAGATGATGGCTAATTGGTTGATCCATTCCAGTCACACTGCTTTCGGAGCTCGAGTGAAACTCCATATCAGAATCCGAGGAACTTCAACTAGTGGCGAGTTCCATTTCGTATGATTGAATAAAGGATTTTTCGATATGAAATGATTTTTGAATTCGGATGATATTCTAATTACATAGAATATCTATATATATAGAACAAAAGATTTCGTAGGTTACGGAGGAATTTACGGAATATGTCAGGAAAAGTCTACTGTGATAGATATGATAAGATATGAATATTTGTCTATACACTATCTATGCAATAATTTCAATAAGACGCGTCTAGACTAAAGATGATAAACAGGTAATTTTCGACAAGAATGATAAGCAAAACTTTTAATATGCAGATAAGGTCGAAGTCCAGACTCACTAATGCATCCTAACAACTATCAGTTAGACACACTAATGCAAGACCTGGTTCGCTAAGACCACCGCTCTGATGCCAACTGAAACGACCCGTCCATATTACTCTAAACGCAGTACGTTCTCATTGGTCCCATAGCGAGGTATTTGACCTCTATATGATACGTTTTAGAAAATATTGCATTCGTTTCATAAAAAGCACATCATTATTATACATAATGCATGTTTTAAACAAGTGAGCAATTATTTAAGAAATAATCCCCAAAATACATCGGTTTCCAAATACTACACAAGTGACGTAACAGTCGAATATAATACATGACAAAGGTTTTATTGAATGCAACACTTTATTTAAATAAAAGTATGAGACTCCATGCACAGCTTGCTCAGATAATGCAACAGCGGAAGACTTTCTTAAGGACCTGAGAATAAACATGCGTAAACAGTCAACACAAAGGTTGGTGAGATATATAGGTTTATCATCGATATAAATATAGACCACAAGATTTCATAGTTATATATATATATATATATATATATATATATATATATATATATATATATATATATATATATATATATACACACTCGCAAGTGTATAAAAGTATTCTATAAGTTGTTGAGTGCTTCGGTAACCATACTTAACCATTAATGTGGCATATTCCCTTTATTATGAAATCTCCCTACACTTTACCAAGTGTAGTAAAAACAAAGTACTATGCAACCGTTTACGATACTAGAGCGACTAGCCCAGTTGGGGTTGTCAAACCCGATAGATCTATCAATAGGATTCGCGCTTACATGTTCTTACAACATGTAAATATTAGTTACCAAGCTATTGGGGAAGATATGCAAAGTGGTACAACTCAACGTAGAATATATTTTAAGTACTTGTGTCTATGGCGTAAAACATAAAATGCATGTATTCTCATCTCAAAATATTTGTAGAGTTTAAAAATGGGACTATATACTCACAGTAGTAAAAGTATATTAATAATAAGTTTTCAACTTATTAAAAATATGATCGTCGTCCTTGGATTCACGAACCTATAACAATAATAACGATTTAGATAATAATACGACATATGAATAAAATAAAGCAAGTTCATAGAATACTTATACAATAATTTTTAACATTTTATGTTAGTAGTCCAAAATAGTCCGAAAAGTCCAACAGTCCAATAATCGGTGTGTGTGTGTGTGTGTGTATGTGTGTATATATATATATATATATATATATATATATATAATCTTAGAATTACCCCACGATGTATTGTATACGTATTGTATTTGCATCAACCCAGAGACGTATTGTATACGTATTGTCTTAGAATTAATTAAGACGTATTGTGTACATATTGTCTTAGGATTTATCAAAAAGTATTGTAAACTTATTGTGTTAGGACGTACCAAGAATATTATTATACATATATACTGAAATGTCCCGTTCTTATTGATTAAAAACGTTCCATATTAATTGATTTCGTTACGAGGTTTTGACCTCTATATGAGACGTTTTTCAAAGACTGCATTCATTTTAAAACAAACCATAACCTTTATTTCATCAATAAAGGTTTAAAAAGCTTTACGTAGATTATCAAATAATGATAATCTATAATATCCTGTTTACACACGACCATTACATAATGGTTTACAATACAAATATGTTACAACGAAAAAAGTTTCTTGAATGTAGTTTTTACACAATATCATACAAGCATGGACTCCAAATCTCGTCCTTATTTAAGTATGCGATAGCGGAAGCTCTTAATAATCACCTGAGAATAAACATGCTTAAAATGTCAACAAAAATGTTGGTGAGTTATAGGTTTAACCTATATATTATCAAATCATAATAATAGACCACAAGATTTCATATTTCAATACATATCCCATACATAGAGATAAAAATCATTCATATGGTGAACACCTAGTAACCGACATTAACAAGATGCATATATAAGAATATCCCCATCATTCCGGGACACCCTTCGGATATGATATAAATTTCGAAGTACTAAAGCATCCGGTACTTTGGATGGGGTTTGTTAGGCCCAATAGATCTATCTTTAGGATTCGCGTCAATTAGGGTGTCTGTTCCCTAATTCTTAGATTACCAGACTTAATAAAAAGGGGCATATTCGATTTCGATAATTCAACCATAGAATGTAGTTTCACGTACTCGTGTCTATTTTGTAAATCATTTATAAAACCTGCATGTATTCTCATCCCAAAAATATTAGATTTTAAAAGTGGGACTATAACTCACTTTCACATATTTTTACTTCGTCAGGAAGTAAGACTTGGCCACTGGTCGATTCACGAACCTATAACAAATATGTGCATATATATCAAAGTATATTCAAAATATATTTACAACACTTTTAATACATTTTGATGTTTTAAGTTTATTAAGTCAGTTGTCCTTGTTAGTAACCTACAACTAGTTGTCCATAGTTAGATGTACAGAAATAAATCGATATATATTATCTTGAATCAATCCACGACCCAGTGTATACATATCTCAGTATTGATCACAACTCAAACTATATATATTTTGGAATCAACCTCAACCCTGTATAGCTAACTCCAACATTCACATATAGAGTGTCTATGGTTGTTCCGAAATATATATAGATGTGTCGACATGATAGGTCGAAACATTGTATACGTGTCTATGGTATCTCAAGATTACATAATATACAATACAAGTTGATTAAGTTATGGTTGGAACAGATTTGTTACCAATTTTCACGTAGCTAAAATGAGAAAAATTATCCAATCTTGTTTTACCCATAACTTCTTCATTTTAAATCCGTTTTGAGTGAATCAAATTGCTATGGTTTCATATTGAACTCTATTTTATGAATCTAAACAGAAAAAGTATAGGTTTATAGTTGGAAATATAAGTTACAAGTCATTTTTGTAAAGGTAGTCATTTCAGTCGAAAGAACGACGTCTAGATGACCGTTTTAGAAAACATACTTCCACTTTGAGTTTAACCATAATTTTTGAATATAGTTTCATGTTCATAAGAAAAATCATTTTTCCAGAAGTATAGCTTTTAAATCAAAGTTCTTCTTAGCTTTTAATTATCCCAACCAAAACAGCCCCCAGTTTTACTACGACGGCGTATATCCAGTTTTATGGTGTTTTTCGTGTTTCCAGGTTTTAAATCATTAAGTTAGCATATCATATAGATATATAACATGTGTTTAGTTGATTTTAAAAGTCAAGTAGAAGGATTAACTTTTGTTTGCGAACAAGTTTAGAATTAACTAAACTATGTTCTAGTGATTACAAGTTTAAACCTTCGAATAAGATAGCTATATATGTATGAATCGAATGATGTTATGAATATCATTACTACCTCAAGTTCCTTGGATAAACCTACTGGAAATGAGAAAAATGGATCTAGCTTCAAAGGATCCTTGGATGGCTTGAAAGTTCTTGAAGCAGAATCATGACACGAAAACAATTTCAAGTAAGATTTCCACTCGAAATAAGATTGTTATAGTTATAGAAATTGAATTAAAGTTTTAATATGATTATTACCTTGTATTCGAAAGATAACCTACTGTAAATAACAAAGGTTTCTTGATCTTGGATGATTACTTGGAATGGATTTATAAAACTTGGAAGTAAACTTGCAATCTTGGAAGTATTCTTGATTTTATGAAACTAGAACTTTTGGAATTTATGAAGAACACTTAGAACTTGAAGATAGAACTTGAGAGAGATCAATTAGATGAAGAAAATTGAAGAATGAAAGTGTTTGTAGGTGTTTTTGGTCGTTGGTGTATGCATTAGATATAAAGGATATGTAATTTTGTTTTCATGTAAATAAGTCATGAATGATTACTCATATTTTTGTAATTTTATGAGATATTTCATGCTAGTTGCCAAATGATGGTTCCCACATGTGTTAGGTGACTCAAATGGGCTACTAAGAGCTGATCATTAGAGTGTATATACCAATAGTACATACATCTAAAAGCTGTGTATTGTACGAGTACGAATACGGGTGCATACGAGTAGAATTGTTGATGAAACTAAACGAGGATGTAATTGTAAGCATTTTTGTTAATTAGAAGTATTTTGATAAGTGTCTTGAAGTCTTTCAAAAGTGTATGAATACATATTAAAACACTACATGTATATACATTTTAACTGAGTCGTTAAGTCATCGTTAGTTGTTACATGTAAATGTTGATTTGAAACCTTTAAGTTAACGATCTTGTTAAATGTTGTTAACCCAATGTTTATAATATCAAATGAGATTTTAAATTATTATATTATCATGATATTATGATGTATGAATATCTCTTAATATGATATATATACATTAAATGTCGTTACAACGATATTCTTTACATATATGTCTCGTTTCAAAATCATTAAGTTAGTATTCTTATTTTTACATATGTAGTTCATTGTTAATATACTTAATGATATGTTTACTTATCATAATATCATGTTAACTATATATATATCCATATATATGTCATCATATAGTTTTTACAAGTTTTAACGTTCGTGAATCACCGGTCAACTTGGGTGGTCAATTGTCTATATGAAACCTATTTCAATTAATCAATTCTTAAAAATTTTGATTGCTTAACATGTTGGAAACACTTAATCATGTAAAATATTGCTTAACATGTTGGAAACACTTAATCATGTAAAATAACAATCTCAATTAATATATATAAACATGGAAAAGTTCGAGTCACTACAGTACCTACCCGTTAAATAAATTTCGTCCCGAAATTTTAAGCTGTTGAAGGTGTTGACGAATCTTCTGGAAATAGATGCGGGTATTTCTTATTCATCTGATCTTCATGCTCCCAGGTGAACTCGGGTCCTCTGCGATCATTCCATCGAACCTTAACAATCGGTATCTTGTTTTGCTTAAGTCTCTTAACTTCACGATCCATTATTTCAACGGGTTCTTCAATGAATTGAAGTTTTTCATTGATTTGAATATCGTCCAACGGAATAGTGAGATCTTCTTTACCAAAACATTTCTTCAAATTCGAGACGTGGAAAGTGTTATGTACAGCTGCGAGTTGTTGAGGTAGCTCTTGTTGGTAAGCTACTGGTCCGACACGATCTATAATCTTGAATGGTCCAATGTTCCTTGGATTTAGTTTCCCCCGTTTACCAAATCGAACAACGCCTTTCCAAGGTGAAACCTTAAGCATGACCATTTCTCCAATTTCAAACTCTATATCTTTTCTTTTACTGTCTGCGTAGCTCTTTTGTCGACTCTGGGCGGTTTTCAATCGTTGTTGAATTTGGATGATTTTTACGGTAGTTTCTTGTATTATCTCCGGACCCGTAATCTGTCTATCCCCCACTTCACTCCAACAAATCGGAGACCTGCACTTTCTACCATAAAGTGCTTTAAACAGCGCCATCTCAATGCTTGAATGGTAGCTGTTGTTGTAGGAAAATTCTGCTAAAGGTAGATGTCGATCCCAACTGTTTCCAAAATCAATAACACATGCTCGTAGCATGTCTTCAAGCATTTGTATCGTCCTTTCACTCTGCCCATCAGTTTGTGGATGATAGGCAGTACTCATGTCTAGACGAGTTCCTAATGCTTGCTGTAATGTCTGCCAGAATCTTGAAATAAATCTGCCATCCCTATCAGAGATAATAGAGATTGGTATTCCATGTCTGGAGACGACTTCCTTCAAATACAGTCGTGCTAACTTCTCCATCTTGTCATCTTCTCTTATTGGCAGGAAGTGTGCTGATTTGGTGAGACGATCAACTATTACCCAAATAGTATCAAAACCACTTGCAGTCCTTGGCAATTTAGTGATGAAATCCATGGTAATGTTTTCCCATTTCCATTCCGGGATTTCGGGCTGTTGAAGTAGACCTGATGGTTTTTGATGCTCAACTTTGACCTTAGAACACATCAAACATTCTCCTACGTATTTAGCAACATCGGCTTTCATACCCGGCCACCAAAAATATTTCTTGAGATCCTTGTACATCTTCCCCGTTCCAGGATGTATTGAGTATCTAGTTTTATGAGCTTCTCTAAGTACCATTTCTCTCATATCTCCAAATTTTGGTACCTAAATTCTTTCAGCCCTATACCGGGTTCCATCTTCCCGAATATTAAGATGCTTCTCCGATCCTTTGGGTATTTCATCCTTTAAATTTCCCTCTTTTAAAACTCCTTGTTGCGCCTCCTTTATTTGAGTAGTAAGGTTAGTGTGAATCATTATATTCATAGATTTTACTCGAATGGGTTCTCTGTCCTTCCTGCTCAAGGCGTCGGCTACCACATTTGCCTTCCCCGGGTGGTAACGAATTTCAAAGTCGTAATCATTCAACAATTCAATCCACCTACGCTGCCTCATATTCAGTTGTTTCTGATTAAATATGTGTTGAAGACTTTTGTGGTCGGTATATATAATACTTTTGACCCCATATAAGTAGTGCCTCCAAGTCTTTAATGCAAAAACAACCGCGCCTAATTCCAAATCATGCATCGTATAATTTTGCTCGTGAATCTTCAATTGTCTAGACGCATAAGCAATCACCTTCGTCCGTTGCATTAATACACAACCGAGACCTTACTTTGATGCATTACAATAAATCACAAAATCATCATTCCCTTCAGGCAATGACAATATAGGTGCCGTAGTTAGCTTTTTCTTCAATAATTGAAACGCCTTCTCTTGTTCATCCTTCCATTCAAATTTCTTCCCTTTATGCGTTAATGCAGTCAAGGGTTTTGCTATTTTGGAGAAATCTTGGATGAATCTTCTGTAGTAACCAGCCAATCCTAAAAATTGGCGTATATGCTTCGGAGTTTTTAGGGTTTCCCACTTTTCAACGATTTCGATCTTTGCCGGGTCCACCTGGATATCTTCTTTGTTCACTATGTGACCGAGGAATTGAACTTTTTCCAACTAAAATGCACACTTTGAAAACTTAGCGTACAGTTTTTCTTTCCTCAATACTTCTAGCACTTTTCTCAAATGTTCTTCGTGCTCTTGATCATTCTTTGAGTAAATAAGTATGTCATCGATGAAAACAATGACAAACTTGTCAAGATATGGCCCACACACTCGGTTCATGATGTCCATGAACACAGCTGGTGCGTTAGTCAACCCAAATGGCATAACCATAAACTCGTAATGACCATAACGCGTCCTAAAAGCAGTTTTCGGAATATCATCCTCCTTTACTCGCATTTGATGATATCCAGAACGTAAATCAATCTTTGAATAAACTGACGAGCCTTGTAGTTGATCAAACAAGTCGTCAATTCTCGGCAGGGATAACGGTTTTTGATGGTAAGTTTGTTCAACTCTCTGTAGTCAATACACAACCTAAATGTACCATCCTTCTTCTTGACAAACAAAACAGGAGCTCCCCATGGTGACGTGCTTGATCGAATGAAACCACGTACTAATAGTTCTTGCAGTTGGCTTTGCATTTCTTTCATCTCGCTGGGTGCGAGTCTATAAGGAGTACGATCTATTGGTGCAGCTCCTAGTACAAGATCTATTTGAAATTCAACAGATCGATGTGGAGGTAGTCCCGGTAATTCTTTCGGAAATACATCGGGAAATTATTTTGCGACAAAAACATCATTGATGCTCTTTTCTTCAGTTTGTACTTTCTCGACATGTGCTAGAACAGCATAGCAACCTTTTCTTATTAGTTTTTATGCCTTCAAATTACTAACAAGATGTAGCTTCGTGTTGCCCTTTTCTCCGTACACCATTAAGGGTTCTCCTTCTTCTCGTACAATGCGAATTGCATTTTCGTAACATACAATCTCTGCTTTCATCTTCTTCAGCCAGTCCATGCCAACTATTACATCAAAACTCCCTAACTCTACTGGTATCAAATCAATCTTAAATATTTCGCTACCCAGTTTAATTTCTCGATTCCGGCATATATTATCTGCTGAAATTAATTTACCGTTTGCTAATTCTAGTAAAAATTTACTATCCAACGGCATCTATGGATAACTTAATTTAGCACAAAAATCTCTACTCATATAGCTTCTATCCGCACCCGAATCAAATAAAACGTAAACAGATTTATTGTCAATAAGAAACTTACCCGTAACAAGCTCCGGGTCTTCCTGTGCCTCTGCCGCATTAATATTGAAAACTCTTTCGCGACCTTGTCCATTCGTGTTCTCCTGGTTTGGGCAATTTCTAATAATGTGGCCCGGTTTTCCACATTTATAACAAACTACATTGGCATAACTTGCTCCGACACTACTTGCTCCGCCATTACTCGTTCCGACACCATTTGTTCCTTTCGTTCTGTTAACCCCTGGTCCGTAGACATCACACTTTGCCGCGCTATGACCATTTCTTTTACACTTGTTGCAAAATTTGGTGCAGAACCCCGAGTGATACTTTTCACACCTTTGGCATAGCTGCTTCTGATTGTTGTTGTTGTTGCAGTTGTTATTGTGGTTGGGATGATTGTTGTAGTTGCTGTTGTTGTTGTTGTTGTTGTTATTGTTGTTGTTGCGATTGATGTTGCGATTGTTGGGATAATTGTTGCGATTATTGTTGTAATTGCTGTTGTTGTTGTATTGGTGATTCTTATAACCGTTTTCCTCCCACTTTCTTTTGACTTGCTTCACATTGGCCTCTTCAGCTGTCTGTTCTTTAATTCTTTCCTCAATCTGGTTCACCAGTTTGTGAGCCATTCTACATGCTTGTTGTATGGAGGCGGGCTCGTGTGAACTTATATCTTCTTGGATTCTTTCCGGTAATCCTTTCACAAACGCGTCGATCTTCTCTTCCTCATCTTCGAACGCTCCCGGACACAACAGGCACAATTCTGTGAATCGTCTTTCGTACGTGATAATATCAAATCCTTGAGTTCGTAACCCTCTAAGTTCTGTCTTAAGCTTATTGACCTCGGTTCTGGGACGGTACTTCTCGTTCATCAAGTGCTTGAATGCTGACCACGGTAGTGCGTACGCATCATCTTGTCCCACTTGCTCTAGATAGGTATTCCACCATGTTAACGCAGAACCTGTGAAGGTATGCGTAGCGTACTTCACTTTGTCCTCTTCAGTACACTTACTTATGGCAAACACCGATTCGACCTTCTCGGTCCACCGTTTCAATCCGATCGGTCCTTCGGTTCCATCAAATTCCAAAGGTTTGCAGGCAGTGAATTCTTTGTAGGTGCATCCTACACGATTTCTTGTACTGCTAGATCCAAGGTTATTGTTGGTATGTAGCGCAGCCTGTACTGCGGCTATGTTTGAAGCTAGAAAAGTACAGAATTCCTCTTCATTCATATTCACGGTGTGTCGAGTAGTCGGTGCCATTTCCTTCAAAATAGTCAAATGGAACAAGTTAATCATACAGAATATTAAGAGTAGTTAATAGTATTTCGTAGCATAATATGAACTCATTTATAAAAGCTTTTTCTTCATATTAGCGTTTTATAAGTTTAAATTCGGGTAGTACCTACCCGTTAAGTTCATACTTAGTAGCTAATATACAATTCAACTACTACAATTCTATATGAAAAACTGATTATAATAATATTTCGCGTTCAAACTTTTATACAATATTTTACAAACTTACAATACCGCTTATTTTACATAAAGCATGAAATATAGCACACAATAACTTTGATACAAGATAGTTGTAAAGATGTTTCTAGCTAGTACACAAGTTGTTCAGCAAAGGCAATAAAGACACGTAATTCATACGTCCAGAAACAAGTCATGCATTCTGGTTTTACTAGGACTACTTCCCATCCTTGGTCTTGTGGAACATAACCGTTATGGCCGTTGATAGGACAGCATGTTGTAACGTCGTCAAAGGAACGAGGGTTACGTAATGTCCAACAGTCCTGTAACAATCTAAAAACCTTGTTTCTCACCCCAACTACTGAGTCCGTTACTTGTGGAAATGTTTTGTTTAATAGTTGTAGCCCGATGTTCTTGTTCTCACTTTGGTGAGAAGCGAACATTACTAACCCGTAAGCATAACATGCTTCTTTATGTTGCATGTTAGCCACTTTTTCTAAATCACGAAGTCCTATATTCGGATACATTGAGTCAAAATAATTTCTTAACCCGTTGCGTAAAACAGCATTTGGGTTCCCCGCAATATATGCGTCAAAGTAAACACATCGTAACTTATGGATTTCCCAATGTGATATCCCCCATCTTTCAAACGAAAGTCTCTTATAAACCAAGGCATTCTTGGAACGTTCTTCTAATGTCTTACAAACTGATTTCGCCGTAAATAGTTATGCCGAAGAATTCTGACCGACTCTGGACAAGATTTCATCAATCATGTCTCCGGGTAGGTCTCTTAAAATATTGGGTTATCTATCCATTTTGTGTTTTTATACTGTAAAATAGACCAGAGTTAGATTCATAAAAAAATACTTATTAATACAAGCAATTTTTACATATATCATAAAGCATAAGCACACTGTATTACATATATTACACCACACGAATACAACTATATTATTCCGACTTGCTCGTTTCTTCTTCTTCGGTTTTGGTTCGTTTTGCCAAGTTTCTAGGGATATATGATGTTCCCCTAATACGAGCCGTCGTTTTCCACATTGGTTTAGAAAAACCTGGTGGTTTAGAGGTTCCCAGGTCATTGTTACAACTTAAGGACTTCGGGGGTTGACGATACATATAAAGTTCATCGGGGTTGGAACTAGATTTCTCTATTTTTGTGCCCTTTCCCTTATTATTTTCTTTTGCCTTTTTAAATTCAGTTGCGGTAATTTCTATAACATCATCTGAATTCTCGTCGGAATCCGATTCATCGGAGAATCGGTAATCCTCCCAATATTTTGCTTCCTTGGCGGAAACACCATTGACCATAATTAACCTTGGTCGGTTGGTTGAGGATTTTCTTTTACTTAACCGTTTTATTATTTCCCCCACCGGTTCTATTTCTTCTTCCGGTTCCTCCTCCTCTGGTTCCTCCTCTTCCGGTTCTGATTCTTCTTTCGGTTCCTCTTCGGGAACTTGTGAATCAGTTCAATATATATTCGACTCTTCGTTATTATTAGGTGAGTCAATGGGACTTGTTCTAGAGGTAGACATCTATCACATAATATCAAACACGTTAAGAGATTAATATATCACATAATATTCACATGTTAAAAATAGATAGTTTCCAACAAAAATGTTAAGCAATCATTTTTAAAGAAAACACGGTCGAAGTCCAGACTCACTAATGCATCCTAACAAACTCGATAAGACACACTAATGCAAATTTTCTGGTTCTCTAAGACCAACGATCTGATACCAACTGAAATGTCCCGTTCTTATTGATTAAAAACGTTTCATATTAATTGATTTCGTTGTGAGGTTTTGACCTCTATATGAGACGTTTTTCAAAAACTGCATTCATTTTAAAACAAACCATAACCTTTATTTCATCAATAAATGTTTAAAAAGCTTTACGTAGATTATCAAATAATGATAATCTATAATATCCTGTTTACACACGACCATTACATAATGGTTTACAATACAAATATGTTACAACGAAAAAAGTTTCTTGAATGCAGTTTTTACACAATATCATACAAGCATGGACTCCAAATCTTCTCCTTATTTAAGTATGCGACAGCGGAAGCTCTTAATAATCACCTGAGAATAAACATGCTTAAAATTTCAACAAAAATGTTGGTGAGTTATACGTTTAACCTATATATTATCAAATCATAATAATAGACCACAAGATTTCATATTTCAATACATATCCCATACATAGAGATAAAAATCATTCATATGGTGAACACCTGGTAACCGACATTAACAAGATGCATATATAAGAATATCCCCATCATTCCGGGACACCCTTCGGATATGATATAAATTTCGAAGTACTAAAGCATCCGGTACTTTGGATGGGGTTTGTTAGGCCCAATAGATCTATCTTTAGGATTCGCGTCAATTAGGGTGTCTGTTCCCTAATTCTTAGATTACCAGACTTAATAAAAAGGAGCATATTCGATTTCGATAATTCAACCATAGAATGTAGTTTCATGTACTTGTGTCTATTTTGTAAATCATTTATAAAACCTGCATGTATTCTCATCCCAAAAATATTAGATTTTAAAAGTGGGACTATAACTCACTTTCACAGATTTTTACTTCGTCGGGAAGTAAGACTTGGCCACTGGTCGATTCACGAACCTATAACAAATATGTGCATATATATCAAAGTATATTCAAAATATATTTACAACACTTTTAATACATTTTGATGTTTTAAGTTTATTAAGTCAGCTGTCCTTGTTAGTAACCTACAACTAGTTGTCCACAGTTAGATGTACAGAAATAAATCGATATATATTATCTTGAATAAATCCACGACCCAGTGTATACATATCTCAGTATTGATCACAACTCAAACTATATATATATTTTGGAATCAACCTCAACCCTGTATAGCTAACTCCAACATTCACATATAGAGTGTCTATGGTTGTTCCGAAATATATATAGATGTGTCGACATGATAGGTCGAAACATTGTATACGTGTCTATGGTATCTCAAGATTATATAATATACAATACAAGTTGATTAAGTTATGGTTGAAATAGATTTGTTACCAATTTTCACTTAGCTAAAATGAGAAAAATTATCCAATCTTGTTTTACCCATAACTTCTTCATTTTAAATCCGTTTTGAGTGAATCAAATTGCTATGGTTTCATATTGAACTCTATTTTATGGATCTAAACAGAAAAAGTATAGGTTTATAGTCGGAAATATAAGTTACAAGTCGTTTTTGTAAAGGTAGTCATTTCAGTCGAAAGAACGACGTCTAGATGACCGTTTTAGAAAACATACTTCCACTTTGAGTTTAACCATGATTTTTGGATATAGTTTCATGTTCATAAGAAAAATCATTTTTCCAGAAGTATAGCTTTTAAATTAAAGTTCTTCTTAGCTTTTAATTATCCCAACCAAAACAGCCCCCAGTTTTACTACGACGGCGTATATCCAGTTTTATGGTGTTTTTCGTGTTTCCAGGTTTTAAATCATTAAGTTAGCATGTCATATAGATATAGAACATGTGTTTAGTTGATTTTAAAAGTCAAGTTAGAAGGATTAACATTTGTTTGCGAACAAGTTTAGAATTAACTAAACTATGTTCTAGTGATTACAAGTTTAAACCTTCGAATAAGATAGCTTTATATGTATGAATCGAATGATGTTATGAATATTATTACTACCTCAAGTTCCTTGGATAAACCTACTGGAAATGAGAAAAATGGATCTAGCTTCAAAGGATCCTTGGATGGCTTGAAAGTTCTTGAAGCAGAATCATGACACGAAAACAATTTCAAGTAAGATTTCCACTCGAAATAAGATTGTTATAGTTATAGAAATTTAATTAAAGTTTGAATATGATTATTATCTTGTATTAGAAAGATAACCTACTTTAAATAACAAAGGTTTCTTGATCTTGGATGATTACTTGGAATGGATTTAGAAAACTTGGAAGTAAACTTGCAATCTTGGAAGTATTCTTGATTTTATGAAACTAGAACTTTTGGAATTTATGAAGAACACTTAGAACTTGAAGATAGAACTTGAGAGAGATCAATTAGATGAAGAAAATTAAAGAATGAAAGTGTTTGTAGGTGTTTTTGGTCGTTGGTGTATGGATTAGATATAAAGGATATGTAATTTTGTTTTCATGTAAATAAGTCATGAATGATTACTCATATTTTTGTAATTTTATGAGATATTTCATGCTAGTTACCAAATGATGGTTCCCACATGTGTTAGGTGACTCACATGGGCAGCTAAAAGCTGATCATTGGAGTGTATATACCAATAGTACATACATCTAAAAGCTGTGTATTGTACGAGTACGAATACGGGTGCATACTAGTAGAATTGTTGATGAAACTAAACGAGGATGTAATTGTAAGCATTTTTTTTAATTAGAAGTATTTTGATAAGTGTCTTGAAGTCTTTCAAAAGTGTATGAATACATATTAAAACACTACATGTATATACATTTTAACTGAGTCGTTAAGTCATCGTTAGTCGTTACATGTAAATGTTGATTTGAAACCTTTAAGTTAACGATCTTGTTAAATGTTGTTAACCCAATGTTTATAATATCAAATGAGATTTTAAATTATTATATTATCATGATATTATGATGTATGAATATCTCTTAATATGATATATATATACATTAAATGTCGTTACAACGATATTCGTTACATATATGTATCGTTTCAAAATCATTAAGTTAGTAGTCTTGTTTTTACATATGTAGTTCATTGTTAATATACTTAATGATATGTTTACTTATCATACTATCATGTTAACTATATATATATCCATATATATGTCATCATATAGTTTTTACAAGTTTTAACGTTCGTGAATCACCGGTCAACTTGGGTGGTCAATTGTCTATATGAAACCTATTTCAATTAATCAAGTCTTAAAAAGTTTGATTGCTTAACATGTTGGAAACACTTAATCATGTAAAATAACAATCTCAATTAATATATATAAACATGGAAAAGTTCGGGTCACTACATATACAATCACAGAATTAACCAAGATTATAATATTTTATTATACTAATGATAACATGTCCAAATATATATAGGATATAGGAAAAGTTAACAAGGATATGGTTAATATAGTTTTTATATGTAACTACCCGAATTTTTTTGATCGTTTTATACATATGAGATTAATATTTACATAAATTAAACATTACCAACATGATAAGCAATCCAAATTGTTGAGTCTTGTGTTTTTGAAAAGAGTTTTACACAACGTTTGACCGTCCAATTTGACCGATGATATCACGAGCTATATAATATACGATAATTATACGACTGTGTACATATACGTATTTATACATATTTAACATGATCTAAGGATGGTTTAACATATCATTGTGTACTAATAACAATGAGTTATAAGTATACTTTGAGACTACTGACTTAAGTTATCAAAACGGTAATTATACGTAACATTCTTTGACATATATACCTATAATCTATAATGCTTATACAAGTATCATATAAATACGTATTTAATCACTTTTAAAGGGCTTAAATACATAAAACAATATAAGTATATTCACAACAGATAGTTATATTTGAATTCTCGTTCCGTTTCCTCAAGATTTCTACACGTATACCTAGGGTATATGTACCCGTATTATACGCAGTTTCTAGATGTATTTACTATTGATAAATACCAATTATTAGACCTCAATTATCTGCTCTTAGCAGCCTTGGTTAGTCAACAACATGTGGGATCAAGTAGGAAGACTTATGAGCTAAAAATTAAAACTTAAAATCTATATATATACATACATATACAAGTTTACATATACATACATATACTTCCATATCAACTTTATTTCAAGATAAATGATCTTCTAAACTCTCTCATCTTCAACCTTCAAGTGTTCTTCAAGGTCTTCATAAGTTTTTAACTTCATAATCAAGGTAAAACTATGTTTAAACTTTGATTCAATTCATGTAAGTTAATTATCTTAAATCAAGATATAAACTTACTTACAACCTTTGTTTCTTTCATGATTTCACTTCTTAATCTTCCAAGTCATCAAGAACAAGTTCATATCTTGTTTATTCAGTAACTTTCTTTATCATACTTGAGGTATAACCTTTGTTCATCATCTTGTTCAAATATAACTATCTTATTAAGAATATACAAATCATAACAACAAGAACATAGTTTGAATGATTTCAAACTTGTTCGCAAACTAAATAGATCCTTCTAACTTGACTTTTAAAACACTTCAAGACCTGTAATATATCATAATGATATGCTAACTTAACAAGATACAACTTGATTTTACATAGAACACCTTAAAACTGAATCTACATCGTTGTAGTGCAACCGGGGGCTGTTTTGGGTTGGATAATTAAAAACCATCTTAAACTTTGAATTGGAACTTTATATTCTGGAAAAATTATATTTCTTATGAATATGTTAATATATAAAAATCTCATGGTGTAACTCAAAGTGTAAGTATTTTTGTAAAAATGATCATCTAGATGTTATTTTTACGACGAAAATGATCACTTTCATAAGATTCACCAAAGTTTGACCTATAACCTATGATTTCGAATGCAAACCAAGGTATTTACAGTTCATATTCATAAATAATGGCTCGATCCAAGGAAGTGGCAAGTTGAACCAACAAAAACGGATTTGTATTGAAGAAACTACGACTAAAACAAAATCGGGTATCCGAAGCTAGTTTAGCTACGAAAATAATTTGACTAAAACCAAAATAATCATATCTTGGCTAATTAACATGATATTTTATATATATTTACTCATGATTTGATTTTACATATTTCAGGACCACTCGTAAACAATACGAGAAGATTAATTATAAGACCTCATGATTGTACGCAACACGTCATTTGACAACACGGTACTTTATGTACGCAACACGTCATTTGACAACACGGTACCATGGGTCGAGATTAATTCCGATCAATACGAATACGATGGGGTCTTTATTTATTTTATTGAACAACTAATTGTGGACTACTAACATCAGACTGCTAACTACGGACTATTAGATATTGAAAGTATTATAAGTATATATGTAACGATTATTTGAAAAGAAAATATGTTGATATATTATATATGGTTAGGTTCGTGATATCTATCGGAGACCAGGTCGTGTTATATATCTTCAAGGCAAAAGTGAGTATATAGTCCCACTTTTAAACTCTAAATATTTCGGGATGAGAATACATACATTTTATGATTTACGTTATGGACATAAGTGATAAAAAAATATATTCTACGTTGAGTTGTACCACTGGCATATTTCTCTGTAGCTTGGTAATTACTATTTACATGTGGTATTGTAAACACGAATCCTGTTGATAGATCTATCGGGCCTGACAACCCCAACCTGTGATGCCCCGTACAAAACCATCGTGTACGAATCATCAACAACAGGATCATTACAAGGTTAAGTACTATATGCTGTAATAAAAGAAGTTGCATTCACGATAAAAAGGTGACGTCATAACCGACATCAAATGTTTTACACCAATAGTATGCTTCTACGAATAGCAAGCATGAATAAATGTATGTGACCCTTAGGTCGTTACAAAACATAGTTTCAAATGTATTAAAGTTTGAATGCAAGATAAACAGTTCATGCGGTGATAACACTAGAGCAGCGGGTGTCTACGGCAAGACTAGCATGACAGCAGAAGCAAATAACCTTAAGCACCTGAGAAAAACATGTTTAAAAACGTCAACACAAAGGTTGGTGAGCTATAGTTTAAGTATAACAGTATGTAAGGTACACTACAACAAAAGTGTACATATAGGACACCTAAATTGGTCATATAATGTCACTTTATAGGACCTTTTGGCCTGATAGGACCAACATGAGATGTGTACCAACTAAGGCGGTCGTATAAAGTATAGACGCAAAAAAGTGTCCTAAAAGTTAATTAGATTATAAAACCAATTATCAGGTCCTATAATATAATTAACGACCACACAGAAAAGTCCTTACAAGTACGTATCGAGTGACTTTTAGTTAGATTGAGACATACAAAAGGGTCCCAAAAGTAAAAAAAAATTTACATTAGTACCAACAAAGGGGTGCTATTTAAGTTTTATATTTCTTAAGGACTAACAAAAATGGTCCTATTATTATGTTAGTACCAACAATAAGAGTCCTGTTATAAAAAAATACTACATTAGTACCAATAAAAAAGGTCTCAATGTATCGATATTCTTGTTTAGTACAAAAAAAAGGTCCCAATATACACAATTGTTACTTTAATACCACATAATAGGGTCCTAATATAATGATTTTAAGGTTAGTACCACTAAAAAGTCCTAATATAAATTTATTAAACCTTAAAACCACAAAATGAGTCCTAATATATAATAAGATGTTAGTTTAATACCACATACAGAGTCCTAATATAATGTTTTCAAGGTTTGTACCATTAAAAAAAGTCCTAATACAAATGTATTTTTAAACAATATGGCGTCCGATCAAGTAATAGTATTAAAACCATAAAATGAGTTCTATCAAGTCATAGTAATTCCAAATAGGTTTCTATATTCAGATGCGGTTCGGATATTCAGGTTCGGATCGGGTTCTTTTACGATTCAGGTATTCAGATCGGTTTGATTATTTGGGCCCAGATCGGATTATTGAATCCATATGTTCGGAACTGTTTTTTATTTAATTCAGATTTTGGACATCCAATTAATAATTTATATTATAAATAAATATAAAATAAAACATAATTATATTTTAATAAATTGTACTCATAAATTGAAAACACCAAACATTAAAAATTCATAGATAATCCAACATATCAATACTAAAATAACATTCGACAAAGAAAATAAAAATAGTGTAAAAACACAACGAAGAACGTCTTCGATCAACACGTATCTTTATTAATCCAAAGGAACCACCTGCAAATAAAAAATTCATATATTTATAAGCATAAAAGTGCATGTTATAAATAAAAATTAATATTATCACAAATTTATGGTAGACATACCGTAATGAACGTAGAAGGCCATGCGATAGTTACGCCAGTAGCGTCTTCTTAATCGGATCAAATGGCCTAACCACATCAAGGTGTTAGATAGAAAACACATCAAGGTGTTAAATAGAAAAATAAATCGAGTCGGGTCAACCAGAGAAGTGATATTGAAACTAATTTATTCAGAATTAATAAGTTAAATATGACTAATAGATATACTATTACAATAATAAAAACATTTTAGTAGGTTGTATGTACTAAAAGATACATTTTGGACATGTTTGTTTGTTAGCTAAACAGTTAGATATTATCAAATTGACCCGTTATAGAGTAAACATTACGCAAACTGGCCCTTTTATACATCATAAGTATATGGACCAGTATCTCCACATTTGATACAGTAGACGGGAAGAATATATTGCAAAACAGAAGAAAGCGGACATACACCCAAATAGAACCGGTTGATCTGATTACCACATGGGTCAGCTGATCGCATGAACTTTCGATGATTGAAAACAATCATCAACAATGATGACATTACTAGGGTTACGCTAGACTGCAAGGGGGACTTTTAGCAGAACTTGTCGAGCACAACGTAAAATATTGGGATCCAATGCAAACCATCCTGATAAATCAATAAACAGAACCAAGTTAAATATGATGATGATTGATTTGGCTAGAGTAGAAACAGATAACAAAGTAAGCACCATTCGAGATTCAACCAAAAAGATAGAGGAGGCAAATGGCCGAGTCGGGTAATGGATAACCATTCTACGGTTTGCATTGGGTTGAACCAAAACAACTCTTATCCAAAAAATAAAAGTAACTTTTTTAAGTTTCTAAGATTTTTTATTTGAAGTTACAAACTTCACAACAAATAGAATAACTCCATCAAAACTGCCATCATGAAAGTTTACAATTCATCTAAAAGAACATTTAATTAAAAGTGAGTTTTACAACTTGTAACGCTACAAAAAGATGAAGATTATTCCATTTGTCTAACACTTAACGTTGAAAAAAAAACATTGAAAGAGTAGTCATACCAACAGTGTCAAAACTTGTTGAGATAGGAATTATTCCCACATGAGAAACGGCACCATATGATGACCGAAAACCAAGAACACCACTATGTCAAACATGTTGCCTCACCCCACCAACAGTATCAATACCTAATTCACATTGATATCATCATAAGTGCATGGTCCAAAAGTAAAAGAAAAATATAAAACATATGATTAAATGCTAAAGCGACGGATTTTAAGACTCTAAAATCTAAATAGGAGAAACATACCAAAGAGAAATCTTCTTCTTCCATATCACCGCCATCAGCAATTAGGGGTGTGCATGATACGGGAAAAAACCGAAAAAACCAAGGACCGAATCGCACCGGACCGAGGAGTTTCGGTACGGTCCATGGTCCTCGGTACGGGACGACCAAACCCGAAAAAACGGGAAAGTGACCGGACCGAAATATTTACATTATGTAGATCAAGTTTTTTTTCCCAATTTATCATGCTCCTTTCAATACAGACTCTCGTAACATGTTTTATTTCTGTAAAAACCTCATATTCGTAAGTATATAAAACATCATATATGGTTATTTAATGAGAACTTACTACGTAGCAGCCTTGTCATCCTCTTTAAATTACGATCTCCTTCTAGGGTACACGCTTCACTTAGAATTCTTAACAAAATAAACTCATCAATTGAAGACTCGCATATATAACAACCAACAAGATTGTGGTTTTTTGTGTGGTTAGCTTATCTTATCAACTGACATGAATCTATCCATTTCCCTGCTAAACGTTTTTTGATTTATTAATGGATGCTTCTTATCTGAAAAATAAAAACATCATATAAAATTATATCCATATTCGAAACAATAATTAGTTATTAAGAAATGATGTATTCGAATGAACCCACCCCCATTTGACCCATACTAAAAACTGCCTTTTTAACTTGTTACCCAATCAAATTGAACTGCCCATGTCGCCATCTCTGGTTTTATTCTTGGATATTAGACTAAGATAGATGCACGATCATTATGTACATGTAACACGACGATATGAATATAGATTGTTATGACAAAATTCAATAAAGACAAAGATAGATGCCGTTTCAAGTTCACCGCAAACGTCAAACTTCTCGACTTCAAAATTATTGCAAACAGTCTAATGTTACATACCAAAATATGCAACAAAAAAATTGAAATCATTATATGAAATCAACTAAATTCAATATTGAATACTTCACTATTTCTGACTTCATTACTTAATATTATGAGGAGTACTAATCAGATGCCACATATAGTGCCAGATTCCAGATAACATGTGATCACACATAAAGAATTGTTGATATTTGGAAGAGGGTTTTTTGTATTAGTATATAGATTTGGTCAAGCATTTAACCAAACACGTTTAATACAAAACAATATTTATCATTCATCAACTAAACCTTAGTAAATCATGAGAACACTTGCATCATTTATAAGTTCAATCAAGCTTTAAAGCAAACACTTGTAGTCCAAAACGATTTTTGTCGGTAAAAAAATATGTATTCATCAATCAAACCTTACTAGATCGTGAAACCTTGTAATCGATTGATTCACTAAACGGTATTCATAAAAATAACCTTCTAACAAAACAATTGAATCTGATAAACTAATTATCATCGATGAACATTGTGGTATTGAAAAAATCCTTACAATAAATAATGCAGGTACCTGATATCGTAAATTCAATGCGATATCATACCCTAACGAGCGGCGTGTGGTGATGGCCGAAGGATCTGACGGTGGTGGCATCCAGAAAAACGTAGCGAGGGGATGGGGATGGAAGGGTAATGAATGGTTTTGGAACAAGTATGTGTGCGTAAGTTTGGAATTGTTGGAGGGATTAAATTTCAAACGAAAGAAAAATCTAATGATCCAAATAAGATGAAGAGCGGATTCCGTGGGAAGTATTTTCACGTTCAAAATTTTTATTCTCAATTTTCAGAATATAACTGCCTCTAGAATTTCGTGTGTGGGTGCGTGGACTTTTTCTTCCCTTAGGGATATGCCATAATTTTAGGAAATAATCTATACATATATAAATATTGACTCCTTAGTCAATAAATGAGCTCCATATAAATGTAGGTATTTACCTCAAAAAAATAATTTTCCCCTCAAAATAAAACAAATTATTATATTATTTATTAGGTTTCTTCAATTCTTAATTATCTTAATTATTAAAAAAAGTTTAAAAAAAAACCGCCGGCCCAAATGCTTTCATTTAACTATGTTTCTTCCTAGGTTTGGTCAAAAAAAAAAAAAATAATTTCAATGCGATTAAAACAAACCGCCTCCCTTCTCTTCTTCCCCTCTGTCGATCCTTCCATTACCCCTTGCATTAACTTCAATTTCATTATGTTCATTGATTTCTATCCCAATTGGTTCAATTGCAATTGTCTGTTACTTCTGCATGTAACCAAACGAATCGCTTTGTAGCCTTCGGTTTCAATTGCATCTAAATTCAGAATGTGGTTCACCTCCCCTATACGGTACAATTCTTTGTGTGTATAAATTTCAATTGCCTGCTTTATTGTTATGCATATTAATAACTAATAATTCAATTTCTATTGCAATGGCATTTGGTAAAGCTAAGGTTGCATCTGAGGTTAACACAAACGCATACGCCTTCCTCAATGAGTTGGAAATAGGAAAACAATCGCAGGTCAAGCTGATGATCTGCAGAAGTTGGGACACACATACGGTTTACGGGAGATATTTGAGCACGGATTTTATTGCCTCAGACGAAAAGGTATGTATAGATATGGGCCATTGATTTCTTAAATCCGATTATGACTATATTTGTTAAGTGTTAACTGTATTTTTCCCTCATGCACCGAGTCTTTTCCCTATTGCCTAGGATTGTTATGGTTAATTGTTTCTGTAACTTCGCCTCCTTGCACATTAAGTTGGGTACCTGAGTCCCCTATAATAGCCATTGTAGAGGGTTAGTGTGATGTATTGGGAATTTTTTAAAATTGGGGAACTTCATGGTACTCTGGTTATACAAATTATATACCTGTGTTCAGCGACGCCCCCCCATTTTCTTACTGAATCTATGGATTATGTAAGTGTTTTGTTTGGTCATGCAGGGCAACATCATTCAGTTGACTGCCAAAAGCAATGTTGCACATCACTTCATTGCCCGACTAAAGGACGGTGTTGTTTACTTGCTGCATGGCTTTGATGTCATCGCCAACCGAACTGAATATCGTATCATGAAGGACAACAGCCTCATGATCGAGCTCACCGGCTCCACTTTCCTCAGGAGACAGTCAACTTCTGACACCACGGGCTTTACGCGCCATCCCTTCAATTGTATTGAACTCGAGGACTTGGAGCCTACAATGGGCAAATTTGTTGTCGGTATAAATTTCAACACTCTTTCCCTTTTTAATACATTACATTTTTCCCAATTAATGTACTCCTCATCTATCATTATCTTTTAGATGTAGTTGGCTATGCTGTGAACATTGGTGCACCCGATCCGCATAAAGCAGGATCCAACACTCTTGAATTTGATCTGGCTAACGAGAGGTAAGCTCACACTTTTTCTTTTGACACCGAATCTCAACTACTGTACCAGGCCA
Organism: Rutidosis leptorrhynchoides; assembly: GCF_046630445.1. Lineage (NCBI taxonomy): Eukaryota > Viridiplantae > Streptophyta > Magnoliopsida > Asterales > Asteraceae > Rutidosis > Rutidosis leptorrhynchoides. Next base: position 20,309,465 of record NC_092343.1, on the reverse strand, counting down.
CAATTCCATGTTTCAGCCCATATTCCGTTTCTTTAAAGTTGTTAGTTTTAGCTTTCGATTGTTTGCCTTCTGAATGGACCAAGTTTTTGCAATGTCTTAGTTTCATTCGTCTCCGCTTCATAACTTTGCTGCTATGCTAAAGACCGTTTCAATTAATACAATTGCTATTTCCCACCCAAAAAAAAAACCAAACACTTTTTAATTTTAGTATTTAACCTGCCGTCTTAGCGACAAGGCCATGAGGTAAAAAAACTACTTTCTCACAGTCTACCTACATTGTGGCATTTGAAAGCGTATATTACGTTACATAAATCGACTTGCTAATCGTCGAATAACTGATCACCAATTTAAATGTGTAAATGCTTAGTAACAGGTACATGATTAAGAATCTAACGCAACGTTTAGGTTCACAGAAATAAAATAGGAAAAATAGGTTTAGATTTTCCCTAGGCAATCTTTGATACACTCAAATCCTATCGCTGTCAATCGTGATATAATTGTTGTTCACCGACCAAATCACACCATGCACCTACTAGGATAAGAGTTGGCTGATATTTATTTATATGCAGGGGTAAAGCGATCCGAACTACACTTTGGGGCAGTTTGGGGCCCGCCTTCCTGGAGAGGCAGCCCTCCGCACCTGCATCCTACTACATTCTCTTGAGCTCGGTTACCGTCAAACAGGGTTACAATAGTAGGTTTTGGCCATCACCAACCTCATCTTTGTAAGATTTATAATATGCTGTACTAAATTTAGCTCCCATTCATTCGTAGATGCGATAACTCTCTCAAGCACGTCCGCCACACTTCTTATAGACGACCTCCAAATACCAGCACTCAGTGAATTCAAGCAGAGAGTAAGGTATTACTTACAATTACATCACCAACTTTGTTTGTATGTTGTCTATTACCACCCGTCTTAACTTACAGCTCGACTATCCTTGCAGTGCCATTGAAACCCCCGTGATTGTTCAACCTTCTGCTCCAGGGTGGCAGTTGCCGCCGCCAACTGAGGGGACACTTCGTGAGCTTCTAGATATGGTACGCAAGGGCAAGAAGAACATCGTGAGTATTGCTAAAACTTTGTTTTCACCCACTACTCCCATTTAATGTAGTCAGCTCGCCTAAATCACATTTATTTGATACACGTTTAGACAGGGGACGCATTCAAATGTAAGGTTGAAATTGTCAACATCCGGATGAAAAACTTTTGGTACTACAATACTTGCAGTGTTTGTCAAGCAAGAAAGGGTCTCGAAAGGAGATCTGGACACCACTGGTGTGAATCGTGCCAGGCTAATGTTCCTGAACCAATCACCAGGTATTTGTCACCTTTTCCGCCACACTAGACATTATTTACAAGAGGTTCTTCCTTCAAAACCTCGGTTGTCATCCTGATTAATTTTATACCAACTGCTAATCAACAGGTTCCGCGTTATATGTGACGTTAGAGATGAGACGGCGAAAACGGTTATCGTGCTCTTCGACGACACTACCGAGACGTTGACCAAGAGCACTGCGAAGGCTCTACTAGCTGAAGTCGATGAGGTAATAAACGACATTTACATTCACTTTGTTTGGCCACTGTCACCTGTCTAACAATACGTATAATCTTCAGGAAACATGTAACACTGTGCTTCCGAATGCACTTGCAAACCTGCTAGGGACCACACAATTGGTCCTGTTGAAGACGGCATCGTACTATGATCAGGGCCCGTACGAGAGTTTCAATTGTATTAAGGTTTATGTGGACGAGCTGGTTCCCACAGAGCAGCCCTCCCCAACTGACATGAAAAGGCCTGCACTACCAGGGTCAACGTCATCCTCGGTAGTTGCTCCCGCATTTTCAACGCCCAAAGCACCAAAGAGGGCCATAGAGGTCCCTACACCAGCAAAGGATTTGGAGCGTTCCAATCGGCGCAAGTAAGTGTCCTCTTCTCCCCGTCCTCCGGTTTGTATATCTGCCACCAACACATACACACACAGAGCCACGTATATAAATATATATATATATGTATATATATAAATATATACATATATATATCCCTATACATGTATATATGAATTCCTGTATTCATGTATGTGTGTATATATATATACATGTATATATACACATATGTATATATGTATGTATATATGTCTATATGTTTGTATTTGTATGTCTGTATGATCATCGATTAATGCACAAACAACCCTACACATACCCTGTGCTCTTCGTTACACTTCTGTATCAACTCTTACATCTACCTTTTATACTGTTGGTTAGGTTTGTTGTCACGACCGACTCAGAGGATGAAGACCCTGCTGATGAAGATAGCCAGCCTGAGAAGGAGTCTGTGTGCTCTGAATAGTAGGTTTCGCTTGATTTGTCAATAAATAGCTCACCTATTGAGCCCTTTCCTTTATGTCATTGGAAGTTTTGAACATGGTTTGTTTGGAGTACTTTTTTTTGTGTGTTTATGATGCAACTTTAATAAACATAATGTGCGGTTTCTAAATGTAATTTCCATTGCTATATATAGCATTTGCTCCACTCTTTAGCTCCACAATCCATTTTCCCTATATTGGGCTGTTGTAACCAACAACAATGGTCTAAGGTGCACTTTTTGCCTCCAACTAAAAAAGCTGACATTGGTTGATAGATAAATCTATATTAGAGTGCTAAATTGTCGGCCACTATGAACCGTTAGTCATGATGCAACATTTGCTAAAGAGTCACCATTTATACTGTGGCAGGAGGCCTTATGATCAGGGTGTCTATTTTACCCTGCATTATTAGTAGTTAATTACTGCTAACCAACCCATCTGCACTTACTTTTATAGATACGTTCGAACCTATTATCGCAAACTGCCATTTTGCAACATGCAAACACTTTATGCCTACCTTTGTTGCTGTATACGTTCGTAACGTTGTTAGATGCCTGCCTACTTTTCGATGGCATTCATGTTTTCTGATTCAAAGCCTGCAGCTACTTAGAATGTGGATTACTTTTAGCCCACCCTTTCTTTTTGGTGTTATCTTCCTAGACCCAGCTCTCCTCCCTGGAACTTTGTATACCTGAACATACCTATCTTAGTGGCCCTTTAAGCCCCAGATATTTGAAGATATCTGTGTGTATACATATATATACCTACATACAGATACATATTCATAGTTCTATATTTATGTATGTAAATGTATATATAACTGTTTAGTATATATATATATATATATATATATATATATATATATATATATATATATATATATATATATATATATATACATACATATAGATGTATAGATATATGTGTATACAGCCATATATGTTTATATATATACATATATATATTTGCATACATCTGTACATATCTGTGTGTATATTTATGTGTATCTATATATATATATATATATGTATGTATGTATGTATGTATGTATGTATGTATGTATGTATGTATGTATATATACATATATATATATATATATATATATATATATATATATATATATATATATATATATATATGTATGTATGTTTGTATATATATATGTCTACATACACACAGGTTTTTCAACTTCTTTTAACAAAGACTACTAATTATGCTAATTAATTATAGGATCCTTTCACCTTTTTGTAAGTTATAGTAACCCTTATGCTAATCAATTGTTTGGAAATACAAAGAGTTGTTGTTCCATTAAAAGCTCCCACACCTCTAAGGCCCATTGTCTGAATACATACACTTTATAAGACCCTCCTCTCCTTCATCAACCTATATACTTTAGCCTGACCAAAAAAAGTTAGACCCAACCCAAAAAACATTGCTTTTATATGGCTACAACTGATATTGCATCATCTTCCAACAGTATTCCCAAAGGTAGGTCATTTGTTGTTTTCATGTTTATGTTTATGTTTATGTTTATATAGTTTACTAAATTAACCTTTGCTTACTTTGAAAAAATTGAAATAGCAGGCAGTTTTGAGAATGTACCCCTTGCAGACTTATTCAATGGTCCTATAACCTTTTACTCAGCAACTGCCCCTACAACTGATGGTAGAACCAGGGTGTTTTGCGGCTTGAAGTTAAATGAAACAGCTCTGCAGCCAGGTATTGCATCTGCTAAGATTCAATATTATATATTTATCAGCCTGCAGTTGTCTGTCAGTTACATACACGACCCTCACAGACCTCATATGCCAGATACATATACACGGATGTTTTGTGTATACATATATACCTGCATACAGATACATATACATATCCCCATACTTATGTATGTAAATGCATATATAACTGTTTGGATATATAAACAAGGCTCTTTACCTATATATATGTATAAATATGTGCATATATATATATATATATATATATATATATATATATATATATATATACATATAGATGTATATATATAGGTGTATACAGATATATATGTTTATATACATACATATATATATATTTGCATACATATGTACATATCTGTGTATATATTTATGTGTGTGTATATATATATATATATATATATATATATATACATATATATATATATATATATATGTGTGTGTATATATATATATATATATATATATATATATATATATATATATATATATGTATGTATGTATGTATACACACACAAAGGTTTTTCAACTTCTTTTAACAAACCCTACTAATTATGCTAATTAATTATAGGATGCTTTAACCTTTTTTTTTAATTACTAACCCTTATGCTAATCAATTGAGTTGAATTACCAAGAACTGTTGTTCCATCAAAAGCTCACACACCTCTTAGGACCATTGTCTGAATACATACACTTTATAAGACCCTCATCTACTTCATCAGCCTATATACTTGAGCCTGCCCAAAAAAAAGGCAAGCGCCAACCCCAAAAACATCCATTTAATATGGCTAGACCTGATATTACATCATCTTCCACCAACATTCCCAAAGGTACGTCATTTGTTGTTTTCATGCTTATGTTTATGCTTATGTTCATATAGTTTCCTAAATTTACCTTGACTTACTTTTTAAAAATTGAAATAGCAGATAGTTTTCAGAATGTATCCCTTGCAGACTTCCTCAATGGTCCTTTGACATTTGACTCAACCACTGTCCCTACAGCTGATGGTAGAACACGGACGTTTTGTGGATTGAAGTTAAATGAAACACCCCTTAGGCCAGGTATCGCATCTGCTCTAACTCAATGTTATATAATTATCAGCCTTCTGTTATCTGTCAGTTACATACATGACCCTCACAGACCTCCTATGCCAGATACATATACACGGATGTTTTGTGCATACATATATATACCGGCATACAGATACATATACATAACTCTATATTTATATATGTAAATGTATATATAACTATTTAGATATATAAACAAGTGTCTTAACCTATATATATGTGAGCTTACATATATGTATGTTTATAGATGTATACATACACAGATTCATGTATATATATCTGTATATAAGTCTATTACCTCTACTTACTTTTCAAAAATTGAAATAGCAGGCCGTTTTCAGAATGTCTCCTTTCCAGACTTATGCAGTGGTCCTATAACATTTTACTCAGAACCTTTTCCTACAACTGATGGCAGAACACGGATGTTTTGTGGATTGAAGTTAAATGAAACAACCCTCGAGCCAGGTATTGCATCTGCTATTATTCAATATTATATTTTTATCAGCCTGCTTTTGTTTGTCAATTACACACATGACACTCACAGACCTCATATGACAGGAAATCTTCTTTTAAACAGCGATCGCCAGGCCCATACAAGTAGACCAACAAGTAAGACACATGTTACATAACATTTCCCTTCTCCTATTATGTGGTCTCATTCATAAACTCTAATATTTCTTCTTCAACAGGTAGATTAGGTACACAGAAACCGCGGCATGGTAAACCTACTTTGCAAAGCGCACTAAATTCATCAGGTTCATATTCGCCCCTCTAACCACTTATTGAATGCACAACCCACTTTTAGTGAGTATTTAAGTAGTGGGTTTTGGGTGTTTCAGCGTTACAGCCCATTTGGCACACTTTGTCCACTTACTTGATAACCTAAAACTTTGTTTGCTCATTCTTTTAGGTACACCCGTGTCTTACTATTACCAAGGACCTCCAGCCCATAAATGCCGTAACTGTGACGCTACGATGTGGTACGCAGAAAGGAACAACAAACCCAAACATACAAGAAATCCGTCCTTCTCAATGTGCTGCCAAAGTGGCAAAGTATTGCTACCGAAATTAAACGAACCTCCCACATTGTTAAAAAACCTGCTTGACTACAACGACCCCACGGGCGCAAAATTTCGGGAACAAATAAGGATTTATAATAGCATGTTTTCTTTCACGTCGTTTGGTGCTAAGATCGACCACTCTGTCAACCGGGGTCGGGGTCCTTATACATTTCGTATAAGTGGTCAAGCATACCATAAAATCGGTTCACTTTTACCAGAGGGTGGCCGGCCAAAATACGCACAATTGTACTTTTATGACACTCAAAATGAAGTAAAAAACCGTATGTCTGCTTTCGTTGGTGATGATTCCCGCACGACAATTGATGAAACCCTTACACGTAACTTGATTGCCATGCTCGATGAATCGAGCGCTGTCGCACAAGCTTTTCGTATGGCACGTGATTGGTCAGCTAACAATACAATGTCAGATTGTGGGCTCCGTTTACTCGCAAAGGTTACAATCTCGCGCCAATATAACACGCCAAACGTCGCTGAGGTCGCTGCGTTGATTACCGGGGACTTTGGCCACTGTAACTCAACAAGGGATATCATTGTTCAAAAAAAAAATAACACCCCACAGCGCATATCTGAACTTCACCAGTTATATATGGCATTGCAATACCCATTGCTATTTCCCTATGGTGAAACCGGTTACCATGAAGAGATCCCGTATCACACAAACAGTGGCAGAAGGCAAACAACCCGTGGCCACGTTACTATGCGAGAATATTACTGTTACCGAATTCAGCAACGGGAAAGCGAGGGCACAACAATTCTTAGAGGAGGTCGGTTATTCCAGCAATACTTGGTTGACGCGTACACCGCCGTAGAAGAACAAAGGTTGAAGTGGCTACGACATCACCAAAATGAACTTCGGCTTGATTTGTATAGCAATGTTTGTGACGCTGTTACAAGGGGAGATACATCAGCCACTTCAATTGGGAAACGCATTATTCTGCCGTCCTCGCACACAGGCAGCCCACGGTACATGGTTCAAAACTACCAGGATGCAATGGCTTTATGCCGGGAATATGATAACCCCGATTTGTTTATCACTTTCACTTCCAACCCGCGCTGGCCCGAGGTCGATACGATGATCTCCTATATCGATGGGCAAAAATCAGCTGACCGACCCGACATTGTCGCTCGAGTATTCAAGATGAAACTAGACGACCTCATGGCTGACATAATGAAAAAACAAATTTTTGGCACATGCCAAGCAGGTATTTTTCCCGACTGTTTTCCTGTATTATAATATTATTATATTTCAGAAATCGTAATAAACTATTATAAATGTCCATATTTTTTTTGAATATTCTGTTTAAGCTCATGTTATCTATTTATATATTTTATGTATATTTTTTAACACATTTCCCTATTTATTAATAATAAGTTTTAATTACATATTTTTACATTTTAGTCGACAGCTTATATTAAAAATAATTTGCTCCTCACCAGATCCTATTCTATATAATTGGCAACTTCAAATTTTTTCGCAATGTTTACAATCCTACATGATACATACACTTTCATTAGCAGGCCCACAGTTTACTACCATTTTGTTAATTGAATTCCATTGTTACAGGTATTCATATCATTGAGTTCCAGAAACGGGGCCTGCCACATGTACACATGTTAATATGGTTGATCTCTGCTCACAAATGCAAAACACCCGCTGCTATTGATGACATAATAACAGCTGAGATTCCATCTGAGAAAGATGATCCGGAGGGGTTTCGGGCCGTTACTGAATACATGTTACATGGTCCGTGCGGTGGCGTCCATATGAACGCTCCCTGCATTATTGATCGACAATGTTCCAAGCATTTTCCGAAGCCGTATTGTACAGAAACTACAATTGACGAGGAAGGATATGCTAACTATAGGCGACGAAACAATGGCGTCAGGTTCACTAAAAACAACACCCCCCTTGACAACAGCTCCGTTGTCCCCTACAACAGGTACCTGTTACTAAAATACAATGCCCATATCAACGTTGAGTGGTGTAATCGATCTCGGGCAATAAAATACTTATTCAAATATTTAAACAAGGGCCCTGATCGAGCAACAATTGTCATCCAAGAAAATCTAATTCCGGGTGATGAGTCCAGTGGAGACAAGGTTATTGATGTTGATGAGATAAAAAATTATCTAGATTGCCGTTATTTATCCCCCTGCGAGGCTGTTTGGAGACTGTTTTCGTTCGACATCCACTACTCTAAACCATCCGTCATTAAGCTGTCATACCACCTGCCAAATCAGCAATCGATCACTCTCCATGACTCACAAAAACTGCCTGCACTTTTACAAAGGGAAAGTATTAAAGAGACGATGTTCACCCAATGGTTTGAATTGAACAAGCAAGATGAGTTTGCACGTACCCTGACTTATGCAAAAATCCCTACACATTATGTATGGAATCAAGATGCTAAAATATGGAGCCCGAGAAAACTTAGAACCTGCATCGGTCGCATTGTCTACTCAAACCCTGCATCGGGGGAACGTTACTACCTGCGTATGTTACTAAATATAGTTAAGGGCCCCCGGTGTTTTGAAGAACTACGTACAGTGAACGGTGTTTTGCACCGAACGTTTAAAGACGCGTGCTTTGCATATGGGTTAGTAAATGACGACAAGGAATGGACCGAGGCTATCTCAGAAGCAAAAATATGGGCTACGGGTTCACAGCTACGTGAGTTATTTGTTACTATGTTACTCTTTTGTAACATAAGCAAACCGCTTCAACTATGGGAATCAAGTTGGGAGGCTTTGTCAGACGACATCTTGCATAAAAGAAGGAAACTATTTAACTTCCCTGATCTAATTCTGACAGAATCCCAAATTAAAAATTATTGTCTGTTGGAATTACAAGCCTTATTAAATAGAAATGGCAAGTCCCTGGATGATTACCCCGACCTACCACAGCCCGATCCATCTATGCTAACCCAAATGGACAACCGTTTAATTCGGGAGGAGCTAAACTACAATATAAAAGAAATGCACCTGCTCCATGAAAACCTGTTCCGTTCACTCAATCCCGAACAACTAACGATATATCAACGGGTTATAGATGCAGTTACTACAAAAAAAGGAGGCCTCTTTTTCTTATACGGTCCCGGGGGGACTGGCAAAACATTCCTGTATAATACCGTTCTCGCAAAACTAAGATCAGAAAGGCTGATTGTTCTCGCAGTTGCATCCTCAGGTACGTACATTACTTGGGTTTTTTTTTAGTAATTACATTATCATAAATATTTACCACAAACAGTGACTTTCATTTCATGAAAACTTAATAACAAGCCTCCTGTCTCAACAACAGGTATTGCATCTCTCCTATTGCCCGGCGGCCGGACTGCCCATAGCCGATTTGTGATCCCCCTAGAACTTATGGAAAACAGTACATGTGGAATTAAACAAAAAACACACCTAGCGGCGCTTATCCAAGAGGTTAGCTTAATTATTTGGGATGAGGCTCCCATGACGCAGCGACACGCTTTCGAAGCGTTAGATAAAACATTAAGAGATATTTTAGGAGCTAAAGATGATGCAAACAGGTTTAAGTTATTCGGCGGAATGCCTATCTTATTGGGCGGCGACTTCAGACAAATACTCCCCGTTGTTACAAAAGGTAAAAGACAAGAGGTCGTCCACGCGTGCATCAATAGATCAGATTTATGGGAGCATTGCGAGCTTCATACACTTTCGCGTATTATGCGGGTCAACGAACACACAGTCGATGGTCAAATTGATGCCCGCAAACGCACTTTCAACCAATGGGTTCTAGATATAGGTGAAGGGAAGGTCCCCGCATTGTGTAAAGATGGAGAGGATGAACCAACCTGGATACGCATCCCCGCTGAATTCATTGTCAAATCTGACAAACCCCCCATTGAGGCAATTGTAGACACAATATTCCCAAACTTCATTAGTAGCCAAGAAGATGAAGATTATCTGCGTGAAAGGGCAATTTTGACCCCTAGAAATGACGATGCTGCTGAAATCAATAAACATATGTTCAAAAAATTGCAAGGTGCAAAGATGACGTTTAAAAGCTCGGATGAAATTTGCAAGGGCTCAACCGACAACATCGACCAACACTATTCATACCCGGTTGAATTCTTAAACAAGCTAAATTTCCCCGGCGTACCCCCACACAAACTGAAACTCAAAATTGGACAGCCAGTCATGCTACTACGCAATCTCAGCCCTAGCACAGGGATGTGTAATGGCACACGCCTCATCATAACCGACTTTACCAAGTTTGTCCTTCACGCTCGAATCATCACTGGATCACATATAGGGAAAATGGTCATAATCCCTAGAATAGTCCTTACTTCAACAGAAAAAAAATGGCCCTTTGTCATGCAGCGAGTCCAGTTCCCAGTGCGGCCATGTTATGCGATGACGATAAACAAAAGTCAAGGGCAATCGTTGAAATTAGTAGGCCTATACCTCCCTAAACCTGTATTCAGCCACGGTCAATTGTATGTAGCTCTCTCACGCGTAACCGACCCCGATGGCCTGAAAATCGTGATGATGGATGACAGTTCTGATTGTTTAAAGGACCACACAAGAAATATCGTATACAAGGAAACGTTCAACAACTTAAACCACCAACTATAACGGTAACACTTAAGCCTACTTATAATTTCGATTTTAATTGAATATTATCACTTTATTTTTCTTAACCCTAATTAGCAGTAACCTCCTTACACACAACATTCACACACTATAATTCTAAAAACTCGGAACCTAACTGGTGCTGGAATGCCGATTTCCCATACCTTATATTTTTAACTAAAAAACCTTTTGCAGGAAACCCGCGCCTCCGTGTTAACAGGCACAATGCAAATTATATCCGGCCCGTTACTTCCTTTTACATAAGGTACACTTTCATCTATTTTCATAAATGTTAACAATGTGCTGACATTCAAGGTATAAAGACCCTGCTAATCTGTTTACAATTGTGATTTTGTATGTTGGAAGATAGTGTAATTTTTTATGGATGTTATCATTATTGATAGGGGTAGATTCAAGATAATGACTTTTGTATACTGATTCTAAATCTTTTTACTGTTAGCATTACTTATAGCATTCTTTATGCAACTTTTTTTTTAAAGTATATAGTCGCTATATCTTATGTGTCGGGTAGTAATGTAAGTTTCCATTCATTTCGGAATTCATGATACAATAACTGTGATACATACAATAACTGTGATACAGACTTCATCCATTGTAGAAAAGTCACCTGATTAATTTCATAAAATGGGAATCATTGCAGGCATTAGATTTACATGATTGCAGAAGGGAGACAAGTTGGAGTAAGACTTTTGTTTAGCTTAGTTAATAACATACAAGCTTATGGTGGAAAAACTCAATATGTAAAATGGGCATGGGATGAAGGTGACTCTTTGTCTGGCCCTTAGCCTGAATTTTATTACTTTTCATCTTCACACAATATTTCATTCACTTGCATACATTGTAGTTTTAACAAGTCGCTCAACTGCAGGTCAGCTCCTTTTGAACAGCCAGGAAAGTACCCACCGCCTGATCATTGGAGTCACCTACTTATGAATACAACAATGCTGCAACATAATGCTCAGTTCATGGATCTTCCTTGCAAATTTTCATTTTACAGTTATGTTTACTCATGTGTATGTGTATGTGTACGGACTCGACTTAATAATTGGTTCATTTATATTTTACTTTGTCCACTACATTTTTGGATAAAATCTCTAGCACAATGTTGCACGTTTAACCGCCTTGCAACAAAACCTCCACTTTTACAGCAAAAACCACACCCTCCTGGACCCAGCCTTCAAGCCATGGCACAACCGAACGTAACACATCAACCGTTATCCTCTTCGTGCAACGCACGGGCAATAAACCTAGTAAATATAAATATAAATATAAATACTAATTAATATAATACTTCGTAGTTAATAGATAATACCATAAATATTGTAGACTACATATAGTCAATGTTGTAAAAATAAGAGATGTATTATTCCGTATATTTTTTTTGTTTGATATTTTTTTTTTTTAAAAGCAAGTGAAAATTTTATTACTCAAACGAATACTTACATAGTACAAAATTCTTATCTGTTAGGAGTAACCGATATTATTAAAGCATAAAAACGAAACAATAAAAATTTTGGGAGCTGAGAGAGCATCCCACTCGAAATATCTATACTAAGTGCGTAGAAGGATTCGTGAGCCAAACATGCCAATCGATTTTCTTGTCATTGATTCGATTCGAAACCCACTCGAACGATTTAACTTGGATTTCATTTAAAGCAACCGGGGTAATCCAACCATTCTTTTGAAACACCACCCTATTACGATTTTTCCATATGTAGTAGGCACCAACCCACTCTACGGCTTGCCACCCTATTACGATTTAACTTGGATTTGTTTGATATTAAAGTAATGTTATTTATGCTTGTTATATCAATGTGATATGTAATATGTAATGGAATTTTTAAATTAACTAATGACAAATAGTATATGAAAATTATCTAAATATTGATCGACAATACCATTTTACATGTACACGTTGTTTTAAAATAATATACATGATTAGGGAACAACATATTAATATATGAGATATATGGATGATTAACGATATATTAATTCATAAAGGATAACTAGTGTACACCTGTGAAATTGCATAATTAATAATTAACTGATAAATAGTAATCAATATGGTGGTGTAGTGGTGATCAGGTGGTTGTTTGGTGGTCCGGCGATGGTTTAGGGATCCGATGATGGTTTCGTTGTCAAGTGGTGGCCCGGTGATTCGTTGGTCTTGTGTTAGTCTGGTGGTGGTTTGGTTGCCAGAGGTGGTCTGGTGGTCCAAAGGTCCAAGGGTTCGATGGCAGTTCAGTTGTCCGGTGGTAATCCGTTGGTCTATAGGTAGTCTTATGGTCTGGTGGTGGTTCGATTATCCAGTGGTGGTTCGGTGGTCAGATGGTTCGATTTTGGTTTTTGTTGTTTGGTGGTGGTCCGATGCTCTGTTGTACTCAAGTGGTGGTTCGTTTGTCCAGTGATGATCTAGTGGTTTAGTGGTGGTCTCATGGTGGTATGGTGGTTGTTCGATGGGCCGGTGGTGGCCTTCTTCTCGGAGCAAGCCGTCCAAGAAAGCTGAGTTGCTCGCAACAAAGGTGTGAAGACGAGCAGCCCTTGCTTCCTTTCGTGGCATAGAACAGAGTGCCTCACTAAAAGCAGGAGAGGAAAATTTCTTCAAACGGTGCAAATGGCCGGCAAAGTCAATTTCAAGCCGGGAGAAAGCTTGAAGAAAGTCCTTAGAAGAAGGAAATATGTTCTCCTCATAAGAGTGGGATGAGTGGAAGAATCATCGGAGAGATGAATCTTTTTATTATCTGAGACACAGTCGGCAGAGCGAAGAATTGTGGAAATTGGTTCTTGGTTTGGTTGTGCTGCAGTTGGTTCTTAGTTTGGTTGTGGTGCCTATAAATAGATCATGTGGGTATTCATTTCACAATCCAACAATACTGCAACATCACTATGCTAAAATCACGTATCAAGCACCTTGTTCTCATTAACACTCTAAGTGAATTATAATGTTCATCAGAATTCATTCAACTCTGATATTAACTTACTCGATCTAAGTAAGTAAGGTTAATTCGATCAATTGTTTTACGCCCTCACGAATTATCAGATTCCGATCGGGTTTGCACGATTGCAGGAGTTAAAAGAATCATTCAACTCTATTTTTCTCCAAATTAAGCACTCAAACCTAGAACTAGAAATGACAGTTTTACGTTTGATCAGTTCTCGTTTCGGTTTCGATTCCGATAAACATTTTGAGTTGGTTAAAATGATACTTAGACGATATAGTAATATAGATAGATAAGACTCGGAAGGAAAATTACCTCTAATTAGGGGTGAGCAAAAAAACGCATTACCCGAACCACATCCATATTAACCGATAAAATCGAACCGAATTAAGCGCACCCAACGTATAACCATGGGTATGGTTAACATTTTTGGATTAACCGCACTTTGTGGGTTGGTTATGGATATGATCAAGCTACCTGCACCATTTTAACCGTAATCGCACCGTTTAATACTCTGAAGAGGGTCAATTTGTCAAAATAATAAAACTCATTGACTCATGTGTAACATCAAATTTTCAAATTTGAAAAAAGAGAACTAGAATCAGTTGTAATCTCCAATATGTCGTGAAACTTACAAATAAATACAACACGACATTATCGAATTAGTTAATCAGGTTGTATGTTACCTACTGTTTGTTTTTCATGATCGTTGCTTCTTGTAAATGGTGAACGATTGATGTTCGTTTGTAACTTTTGCTCAATCATCAATTTATTGATGTAGAGCCAATTTATCTATTTCAGTTCCAATAAAAAAATTACCTACTGCCATAATTGTTCACAAACTGCGATTTTTGCTGATCGAAGCCATTGAAGATGGTGTGAGGTTAGGGTTTCTTTTCGGTTCATTTCTTGCAATTAACGGTTTTCATTGTTTGAATTGCACAATTGCTTTTTAGCCTCATTATTTTAAGTGTTGGTGTGGTTGATCGATGATTTTTCCCCGTTTAAAGCGATCGACATGGTGAAAGATTAGGGTTTATTTTCAGTTCATTTCTTATAATTAACGGCATTGATTTTTATAATCGTCGATATTTGTTATTTGTTGGATGGTAAAAAAATTTCATTTGAAATTGTTATGGTTCTTGTATTTTTGCCCTAACTAATAAAATTTGTCTCTATATGCATCCATGAACGAAATTTGTCATTTGACATTATTATGGTTCTTGGAGTTTTGCCCTAAATACTTATAATTGGAAGAATAGTCTTGGTTTTATAATAATATAATCATTGCATCTACCAATACTTTTTGCTGAATTAGGTTGCATTGATTCGTGTGTAGTTTTGTTGTAGTTTATAATAGTGGAGTGTTTGCTGTAATTATAATGGAGGAACTTGAAGATGTGAGGATGGAAGTTAAACATTGAGATTTGACAAATGGTTTGTGCAATTAATAAAAAAGGTTTGATTCTTACTAATCATCTAAAATACATTCCCCCTCTATCGACCCGATCATCTAAAATACATTCCTCCTCTAACAAGTTATTGGCTATTTTAAATCCACATAAAAGCAGGGATGACACCTTTGGTTGATTACAATGACAAGAAATATTGGAGGTGAAGGTGAAGGTGAAGGTGAAGGTGAAGGAAATGAAATATCCTTTAACAACTCAGATAACAGAGGAAGTTGAGACTTCAGAAGTGATAGAAACAGTCAAACAACATGTGAAGAATGCGAAATTACCTGAAATTGAGGTTGTCAGCTTCTTATGGGATGTTTAGATGGATTTTGTTCAATGGCCAAGGAAAAATCAACAATAGAATGCTAATTTTCCTCTTCGTCAGGTAAATTTACTCTCATATATGCACAAAGTGAACATCCTTGCCTGTTTTTTTTATTTTTTATTTGTCTACTCTGTTATACTCTATGCACTTTATTATTTGCCTCTCTGTACTTTATGCGTCATCTCATGAGTTTTGACGTGGTTTATTTGGAACAATGTGCAGGTGAAAACATGGGCCAAGTTGTTGAACACACTATGAATTCTAAATCGCAAAAACGATCTTATCAGAGCCCAGCGGAGCGGGGGAAGGACAACCCTCATTATTATTCATAATACTAAAAGAAAACCTAATGTACATCGAACATGTTAGGTCACGGGTTGTTGATAGCTTTTAAGACTAACTATTCAAGAACATATATTGACCTTACGGTTGTATTCTAGCTTTATCTCGTGTCGCAAGCAAGAAAGGTTTGCAAGTCATCATATTAGACGAGCATTTTAATGATTCTAGAACAACGAACAATGTAGGCTACAAAGAGTTATTGCAACTGGTAAATGATGAATAATTAAAAGATTTTGATCGATTCATTTTGTCTTATTTTTGTTATATCATGACACATCATGAGAATTACATAGAATGTTTTGATTATTCCTTGAAACCATCAAATGGTGTAAACTTATGTTTTTATACACCACAAACTAGCATCATGTCAGTTTCATTGGATATGATATTGATAAAAACTGAATTTTGAATTAACAAAAAGGTTATGTCAGCATCAACAAAGCCACACCAGAGGACTCCACCAAGATGACTACAGATCTCTAATAATAATGTATGATTTTCTATTTCTTTTTTGTTTTGTGCTTTTTATATTTGAGGTTGTTGATTTTTATGATCTATTTAGCATGATTATTTATAGTTCTATTTGGCTTAGCGTTCTTATTTATATTTTAGGTTTTTGGTTTTTTATGATCTATGTAGCATGATTATTTAAAGTTCTATTTGGCTTAACGTTCTTATTTGTATTTTGGTTGATGATTCATTAACATTACTACTCTTTATAGTAATCTTTGTAACTAATATTTCTTCTTTATGGTGACACATTAAATTGTTACAGATGACTTCGTGGAGCCTTCCTTGTAATCCCTCTGTAGGTATCGGGTCGAAATTGTGGTGATGGGTTAACTGGAAAATGGTGATGGATGAATCCGATAAGGGGGAGAACAGTGAATGAATTAAAGGAGCTAGAAGCCACTATAACCGAAGCAAAACCACCGTTTTCTACTCCGGATAGCTGGTGTTCGTCCTTTTGTCCCAAGGGGTTATTTTCAGTTAATAAACTCAGTCACTTTGGTGGATATGCAGTCTCTAACCGCAAAGTCCAATACCCTATGGATTAGTTTGATTCCTAAGAAAATTAACGTCTTTATGTGGAGGCTTAACATGGATCGTTTGCCAACAAGAGTGAATCTATTGACGAGGGGCATTCCACTAATCTCATATTCATGTCCATTCTGCCACAATCACCCTGAAGATGCAGATCATCTTTTCACAAATTGCAAGTACCTTATACCATTATGGAGAAGCTTTCTTAATTGGTGGAGCCTTCCATGTAATCCCCCTGTGGGTATCTCAAACGTTATCAGCTTAACAAGTTTAATGGTGAATTATAAGGAGTTAAATAGCATATGTCTTGCTTCTCAATATGTTCTTCTTTGTCTTATTTGGAAGTGGAGGAATAATTTAATCCATTCCCCGCCAAAGAAAATAAGTTCAATAATGAATGAAGATGTTCTATCCAACCTATGGATCATATCCCACATGTGGGCTATGCTTATTATAGTATTTTAGTACTGTTGTGTTATTTTGCTTTATGCTGACTTACTAGTAACAAATTTGGTTGATAATATACAACTTTGATACAGGTTATTTGGGAAATGGACCAAAAACTATCTGTCAAACAAATTGACAACACTCTCAATGTGATTATTATCAAAGAAGGATTACATAGTGGGTTGCCATGTTTCCAAAAGAGCTTACAGTGTCATTACCAATAATGTACTCTACAATTGCAATTACATGTTTCTAAAATTGATTAAAATCTTAACGGAAATTGTCACAATTTTAACTTGAATTGTCAATGTAAGGTATTTTATATCCAGAATTTTATGATTTTAAAAATGTGTAAACGAATAGATCACCGAATTCGATTCTTATAACTCCTTTTTATAATATTAAGACACAAAAAACTCATCCGTGTTATTAAACAATCAACGTTCCTAAATTCTTACATTGATATGACTTACATATTAAATGTCTTACTATGTTTCGATGTAATACGACATTCACAAACAAATGTCGTATAATAGTATATTTAATATTACTTTTATATAAGGTGTCCTATTAAATTAACACGTAATGTAACACCAAACCGTTAAATGTCTTATAAAGTCTCATTTAATGAGTCACTATTATAGTGTCATGTGAAATCATATGATAATTAAGATTAAAAAAAAAACTAAAAGTGTACTAATATCTACAATGATACGACATAATATGACATGTCATATTAGCTTAAGAAATGATACGACTAGGACAAATAAATGTCCTATGATACTATATTTAATATGACTTTTATATAAGGTGTCCTATTAAATTAACACATAATGTGACACTACACTGTTAAATATCTTATAAAGTACCATTTTATGATTCACAACTAAAGTGTCCTATGAATTTATATGATAATTATGACCCAAAAAACTAAAAGTGTCTTAAAAATTGACAATGATACGATATAAGTATTACATGTCCTATTAACTAAATATATAATATGACTAGCACAAATAAATGTCCTATTGTAATTTTTTCCCTATGACTTTAATATAAAGTGTCCTATTAGATTAACACATACTGTGACACTAAACAGTTAAATGTCTTATAAAGTACCATTTTATGATTCACAATTAAAGTGTCCTATAAATTCATATGATAATTGTGACCCCAAAAACTAAAAGTGTCCTAAAAATTGACAATGATACGACATAAGTATTACATGTCCTATTAGCTAAATATATAATACAACTAGGACAAATGAATGTCCTATGATAGTTTATTTCATATGACTTTTATATAAAGTGTCCTATTGAATTAACACATAATGCGACACTAAACCGTTAAATGTTTTATAACGAACATTTGATGATTCACAATTAAAGTGTCATATGAAGTCATATGAAAATTATGACCTCAAAAACTAAAAATGTCCTATTAAAGAGTTTAAGTGTCATATTATATCTACTATATTACGACTCACACAGATAAATATCTTATAAAGAGTACCTTTCATATGACCGTCATATCATGTGTCCTATTACTCTACCAAATAATAAGACATGCACATTTAAATGTCTTATAAAGTCCCTTTATATGGTACACAATTTAAATATCATATTATATCATACTAACTATTATGACAATTAGGACCCCAATAACTAATTCGTCCTAATAATATACATTTATGGGACATATGTACAAAATGTCCTATTATACTACAATATAATAAGACTTTCAGAAATAAATGGCCTCTAAACGTATATTTATATGACATTCATAACAAGTGTCATATTACATAAATACATAATGAAACACTAATGAATAAAGGCCTTATAAGCTCCTCTATTAGGATCCACTTTCTAAATGTCCAATGAAAATATTTGATAAAAGGACACAAAAAATAATGTGTCCCAGAAAATAGCTCTTTAGGACCCCACTCTAAAAGAGTATATCATAATGGGACCCTAAATATCAGTTGGTCCTATCTAAGTAGCTTTTACGACCTTATTTTGCTAGGTCCCAGAAAAAAAGGTCCTATATTCCCACTTTTATTGTAGTGGTAGGCCACGAGATTTCAGTGCTACAAAGAACGTTTCAAAACAGTCTGATAAAGTATATGCTTAACCGTGGGCACTTGTTAACTAACTTAACGTTTATACCCCCTGAATGTACACTTGGCAAGTGCGTATGTTTACGAAGTATTAAACACCCATTAAATGCTAGCGCTACTAGCCCGAGTGGGGATGTCAAACCCTATGGATCCATATCTAAGATTCGCGTTCACGGTTCAAAAACCAATGATTAAACGTTACCGAGCTAAAGGGAATGTTTATGCCGTTGTATAACCCACACATATATAAGTTTAAGTACTCGTGCCTAGTATGTAAAACATAAAATCCGCATGTATTCTCACTTCCCAAAATAAGTTAAAGTAAAAAGGGAATGCTATAACTCACAATGATAAAATAGCGGTAAAGTATGACTCGGAAAGTAAGCAAGTAATGAAGGTTGTCCAAACGGGTCCTCAACCTAAGTTAAATAGTACTAAGTCAGTAAATCATCCGAATAAGTTTAAAAGTATGTAAATAAGGTCTTAAGAGTCATCATCATTCATCATCAAACAAAAGGCGTAAAGTAAGTTTTGTTTATGAAAGTAGTTTAAAACAAGGGCTGACTTTGATCAGTCACCACGGCCTCTACCCTTACTGAAATAAGGTGAGACCAGTGGCCATGGCTCCGTATATGAGTCCTTTAATTGTGGTAAAATTTACAGAAGCAAACTCATCTTCGTTTGACCGTGGCGACGGTCTAAGTGCGAGTAGGTCAGAAATTTCTGCACAACGTTAAAGGACATAGTGACGATCGGAGGGCCATAAATCCTAAACCGTAACTCGGATTAAGACGAGTCCTATATGAAAAGTTATCTAATCGAACAGAGATATTTGAAAATCATAATCACAACAGCCCAGGTCTTACTGATCAGACCCAGAATACAGAAAACAGACAGGTCAGTAGGTTCCGGTGGTTCTTGGTGTTCGATGCTTATCACGGTTCTCATCCTTGATGCATGTAGCTTCAAGTGTATAACTCGTTGATGTGTTTGCATCATTTTCACCAAGGTTTGACCATCATAACCCAAGTGCAAGTCTAAGACATGAAGCATAACTCACTTAGGTGTTGCAAGTGTTTTGATGAACCAAAGTTACATCAAAGTCTTAGATCTAACACATACATGAACTTTAAAACTAATAATAAGTTACAAACTTGAAAGTAAACTTATGAAATCAAGATCTTGAGTGTAGAACATAGTTCTTAGTTTGATCTTGAAGATCCAAGACTCAAAAGTCTAGATCTAACATAAGTGTACCAAGTTATAATTATAGAAAACTTACTTACATGTTCTTGAACTTTTAAAGTTAACTTTAGTTCAAGATTAATGAGATCAAAGTTAACTAGTAACATTTGACCAATATCAACCAACAAACATGAAATTAAAGTACATAAAATGAAGACATAAACTAAGTAAACAAGTAAATAAGTTCATGGGTTGCATACTTTAAAGATTCAAACCAAAGTTTGATCTTTAAGAAAGTAAACTTTAAAGTTTACTAACATGAATTACAAGTATGATTTCCAACACATGAACTTTAAATCTTTTGAAACAATAAATGTAGAATCATAAACTAGTAAGTTTATGTTCTTGTGTTCTTGAAAATACAAGATATTATGGAGAATGAAACTAGTAAGTTTGATTCTTGAAATTTGTAAGTAGCAACAACAACTACTACTAGTAAGTAACAATTAATCAAAGACAAGTAACATTAAACAAAGAAATGATGATGATGAAGGTTTTGGTTCAGTTTTAGAAGGAAAGAAAAGAGGAAAATGTTTAAGATACTTACTAAGTTTAGAGAGAAAAAGAGAGGAAAAAGATGAGAGAAAAATGCAAGTAATTTGTGAGTGTGTAAATGAGAGAGTATGAATGAAGGAAGTAATGAAAATTTGAAACCAAAAACTCCATGCCAAGTCCTAAAGGCCACGGCCTGCAGCTCATCAAAGGGGGAGGGAGTTGTTTAATGGTTACTAGCATGAAAAGCTCTTTAAAGTTGGTTAATGGATGGCATTTGCATGGAAACATGGTGTAACTAGATTCTTAAGTCTTTAACTAACTAGTTAAGTTCAAATGGATTACTTACATGTATGTATGGGCTAACTAGTCCACTTAAGGGTGTAGGGTGGGCTTTATAAGCCCATGTTCAATTAAAAGCCCAAGTTGTATGTAATTAACAAATGAATCCAATTAAAGCCCAAGTAATTAACTAATAACCATAGTTAATTAAAATGATTAATAAAACTAATCATGAATGTAAATAATATGTGAAAATATTATTCGTGTAAGTTTCGTGTGTCACAAAGACATTTCGGGCAATTAAAGTCAAGTTCGGGCAATCATGGCAACATGTAAATGTAATAACATACATTCGTTTTATCACACGTATTAATAATAATAATTATTAATAAATAAACGTTGGAAATTCCAGGGTCGTTACATTACCCACCTGTTAAAGAAAATTTCGTCCCGAAATTTAAGCTGAGGTAGATGGAGGAGTCGGGAAAAGGTGAGGATACTTCCGCATCATTTGATCCTCTCGCTCCCAAGTAAACTTAGGTCCTCGTTTGGCATTCCATCATACTCGGACGATCAGAATCTTGTTGCATTTCAAAGTTTTGATCTCACGATCCATAATTTCAACAGGTCCTTCCACAAAGTGAAGTTTGTCGTCAATCGTAAGTTCTTCAAGTGGTATGATAAGTTCAGGTACAGCAAGACACTTCTTCAAGTTTGACACATGGAAGGTAGGATGAACTGAGCTCAATTGTGCTGGTAGATCCAAACAGTAAGCAACGGGTCCAACACGTTCCAAGATTTCAAAAGGACCAATGTATCGTGGGTTTAGCTTTCCACGTTTTCCAAAACGGATCACACCTTTCCAAGGTGCAACCTTTAACATTACACGGTCGCCCACGTTGAATTCAAAGTCCTTACGTTTAAGATCAGCATAACTCTTTTGACGATCGCGGGCAGTCTTAAGTCTAGCTTGAATCTGAGCAATCTTCTCCGTTGTTTCATGGACTACCTCGGGTCCGGTAATTTGCTTTTCGCCTACTTCAGCCCAACAAATAGGAGATCGGCACTTACAGTCATACAATGCTTCAAAGGGTGCAGCATTAATGCTAGAGTGATAACTGTTGTTGTACGAGAATTCGGCTAACGGCAAATGCCTTTCCCAAGCCTTTCCAAAATCGATGACACATGCACGCAACATGTCTTCCAACGTCTGAATCGTTCATTCACTTTGCCCGTCAGTCTGAGGATGATAAGCAGTACTCATGTCAAGACGAGCTCCCATGGCTTCTTGCAAAGAACGCCAGAATCTAGAAGCAAAACGGGGATCGCAATATGAGATGATCGATAAAGGTACACCATGATGAGATACAACCTCTTTGATGTATAATTGAGCAAGTCTTTCCATCGTATTCGTTTCCTTCATTGCTAGGAAGTGTGCAGATTTAGTAAGGCGGTCAATAATAACCCAAATAGTATCGTATCCGCCCACTGTCTTCGGCAGCTTAGTAATGAAATCCATCGTTATCCGTTCCCACTTCCATTGTGGGATTTCTGGTTGTTAAAGCAATCCAGAGGGTCTCTGATGCTCGGCTTTGACCTTCGAGCAAGTCAAACACTTACCAACATAAGTCGCAACGTCCTTCTTAAGATTCGGCCACCAATACTGTTCTTTAAGGTCGTGGTACATTTTGCCCGCTCTAGGGTGAATCGAATATCTCGATTTGTGTGCTTCATTAAGTATAAGATTCCGTAGATCTCCATAAAGAGGTACCCAAATCCTTCCGGCATAACATCGGAGTCCAGACTCCCTAACCTCGAATCGAGAGATAAGTATGTTCAAATGTTCGTGAGATATGTTCTCCTCCTTGAGAGCCTCATCTTGGGCTACTCTGATCTGGCTGTTGAGGTTCAAATGGATGGTGATGTTCAGAGCCCTAACACGAAGAGGTGCCATCCTCTCTTTTCGGCTCAAAGCGTTAGCTACAATATTGGCCTTGCCAGGATGATAACGAAGTTCACAATCGTAGTCGTTGAGCGTCTCGATCCATCGACGCTGTCTCATATTCAGTTGCTTCTGATCAAAGATGTGCTGGAGACTCTTGTGATCGGTGAAAATAGTGCTCTTAGTCCCATACAAATAATGTCTCCACAATTTAAGCGAAAAGACAACGGCTCCAAGTTCAAGATCGTGAGTAGTGTAGTTCCGCTCGTGAATCTTCAATTGGCGGGAGGCATAGGCAATAACTTTTGATCGTTGCATCAGTACACAACCAAAACCACTCTTCGATGCATCACAATAAACAACAAAGTCGTCACTGCCCTCAGGAAGTGATAGGATAAGTGCGGTGGTTAACTTCTTCTTCAAAGTTTGGAATGCTGATTCGTGTGCGGGTTCCCAAATGAACTTCTTACCCTTGTGAGTCAGCGCGGTCAAGGGACGCGCAATTAGAGAAAATCCTTCAATGAACCTTCGGTAGTAACCGGCGAGACCTAGGAATTGGCGAATGTGAGTTGGAGTAGTGGGGGTCTCCCACTTGCTGATAGCTTCAATCTTGGTGGGATCTACTTTGATACTCTGGTCGATCACAACATGACCCAGAAATTGAACTTCCTTCAACCAAAATTCACACTTAGAGAATTTGGCGTAAAGTTGCTCTTGTCTCAAGAGTTCGAGTACTAGTCGGAGGTGTTGCTCATGCTCTTCTTCGCTCTTGGAGTAGATGAGGATATCATCTATGAAGACGATAACAAACTTATCCAAGTACGGCTTGCAGACACGATTCATGAGGTCCATGAACACGGCAGGTGCATTTGTCAAACCGAATGGCATCACGAGAAACTCATAATGACCATAACGGGTCCTGAATGCAGTTTTCATCACGTCACTTTCCTTCACCCTCAACTGGTGATAACCGGATCGCAAATCGATCTTTGAGTAAATGCTCGATCCTTGTAGTTGATCAAAAAGATCGTCAATTCGTGGAAGAGGATACCGATTCTTGATAGTCAATTTGTTGAGTTCGCGGTAGTCGATACACATACGGAAGGATCCATCCTTCTTCTTCACAAACAACACAGGTGCGCCCCAAGGCGAGAAACTTGGTTGAATAAATCCACGGTCAAGTAGTTCTTGTAGTTGCCTCTGTAATTCATGCATCTCGGAAGGTGCGAGTCTATAAGGTGCGCGAGCTACAGGTGCTGCTCCTGGCACTAAATCAATCTGAAACTCTACTGCTCTCTGCGGTGGCAATCCAGGCAATTCCTCTGGGAAGACATCGAAAAATTCGTTCACAATTTGAACGACATTCACGCTCTTCACCTCAGTTCCTACCGCTTTTGTAGTGACCCGAACTTTTCCATGTTTATATATATTAATTGAGATTGATATTTACATGATTAAATGTTTCCAACATGTTAAGCAATCAAACTTGTTAAGACTTGATTAATTGAAATATGTTTCATATAGACAATTGACCACCCAAGTTGACCGGTGATTCACGAACGTTAAAACTTGTAAAAACTATATGATGACATATATATGGATATATATATAGTTAACATGATACTATGATAAGTAAACATATCATTAAGTATATTAACAATGAACTACATATGTAAAAACAAGACTACTAACTTAATGATTTTTAAACGAGACATATATGTAACGATTATCGTTGTAAAGACATTTAATGTATATATATATCATATTAAGAGATATTCATACATGATAATATCATGATAATATAATAATTTAAAATCTCATTTGATATTATAAACATGGGGTTAACAACATTTAACAAGATCGTTAACCTAAAAGTTTCAAAACAACACTTACATGTAACGACTAACGATGACTTAACGACTCAGTTAAAATGTATATACATGTAGTGTTTTAATATGTATTTATACACTTTTGAAAGACTTCAATACATTTATCAAAATACTTCTACTTAACAAAAATGCTTACAATTACATCCTCGTTCAGTTTCATCAACAATTCTACTCGTATGCACCCGTATTCGTACTCGTACAATACACAGCTTTTAGATGTATGTACTATTGGTATATACACTCCAATGATCAGCTCTTAGCAGCCCATGTGAGTCACCTAACACATGTGGGAACCATCATTTGGCAACTAGCATGAAATATCTCATAAAATTACAAAAATATGAGTAATCATTCATGACTTATTTACATGAAAACAAAATAACATATCCTTTATATCTAATCCATACACCAACGACCAAAAACACCTACAAACACTTTCATTCTTCAATTTTCTTCATCTAATTGATCTCTCTCAAGTTCTATCTTCAAGTTCTAAGTGTTCTTCATAAATTCCAAAAGTTCTAGTTTCATAAAATCAAGAATACTTTCAAGTTTGCTAGCTCACTTCCAATCTTGTAAGGTGATCATCCAACCTCAAGAAATCTTTGTTTCTTACAGTAGGTTATCATTCTAATACAAGGTAATAATCATATTCAAACTTTGGTTCAATTTCTATAACTATAACAATCTTATTTTAAGTGATGATCTTACTTGAACTTGTTTTCGTGTCATGATTCTGCTTCAAGAACTTCGAGCCATCCAAGGATCCATTGAAGCTAGATCCATTTTTCTCTTTTCCAGTAGGTTTATCCAAGGAACTTAAGGTAGTAATGATGTTCATAACATCATTCGATTCATACATATAAAGCTATCTTATTCGAAGGTTTAAACTTGTAATCACTAGAACATAGTTTAGTTAATTCTAAACTTGTTCGCAAACAAAAGTTAATCCTTCTAACTTGACTTTTAAAATCAACTAAACACATGTTCTATATCTATATTATATGCTAACTTAATGATTTAAAACCTGGAAACACGAAAAACACCGTAAAACCGGATTTACGCCGTCGTAGTAACACCGCGGGCTGTTTTGGGTTAGTTAATTAAAAACTATGATAAACTTTGATTTTAAAGTTGTTATTCTGAGAAAATGATTTTTATTATGAACATGAAACTATATCCAAAAATTATGATTAAACTCAAAGTGGAAGTATGTTTTCTAAAATGGTCATCTAGACGTCGTTCTTTCGACTGAAATGACTACCTTTACAAAAATGACTTGTAACTTATTTTTCCGGCTATAAACCTATACTTTTCTGTTTAGATTCATAAAATAGAGTTCAATATGAAACCATAGCAATTTGATTCACTCAAAACGGATTTAAAATGAAGAAGTTATGGGTAAAACAAGATTGGATAATTTTTCTCATTTTAGCTACGTGAAAATTAGTAACAAATCTATTCCAACCATAACTTAATCAACTTGTATTGTATATTATGTAATCTTGAGATACCATAGACACGTATACAATGTTTCGACCTATCATGTCGACACATCTATATATATTTCGGAACAACCATAGACACTCTATATGTGAATGTTGGAGTTAGCTATACAGGGTTGAGGTTGATTCCAAAATATATATAGTTTGGGTTGTGATCAATACTGAGATACGTATACACTGGGTCGTGGATTGATTCAAGATAATATTTATCGATTTATTCCTATACATCTAACTGTGGACAACTAGTTGTAGGTTACTAACGAGGACAGCTGACTTAATAAACTTAAAACATCAAAATATATTAAAAGTGTTGTAAATATATTTTGAACATACTTTGATATATATGTATATATTGTTATAGGTTCGTGAATCAACCAGTGGCCAAGTCTTACTTCCCGACGAAGTAAAAATCTGTGAAAGTGAGTTATAGTCCCACTTTTAAAATCTAATATTTTTGGGTTGAGAATACATGCAGGTTTTATAAATGATTTACAAAATAGACACAAGTACGTGAAACTACATTCTATGGTTGAATTATCGAAATCGAATATGCCCCTTTTTATTAAGTCTGGTAATCTAAGAATTAGGGAACAGACACCCTAATTGACGCGAATCCTAAAGATAGATCTATTGGGCCTAACAAACCCCATCCAAAGTACCGGATGCTTTAGTACTTCGAAATTTATATCATATCCGAAGGGTGTCCCGGAATGATGGGGATATTCTTATATATATGCATCTTGTTAATGTCGGTTACCAGGTGTTCACCATATGAATGATTTTTATCTCTATGTATGGGATGTGTATTGAAATATGAAATCTTGTGGTCTATTGTTACGATTTGATATATATAGGTTAAACCTATAACTCACCAACATTTTTGTTGACGTTTAAAGCATGTTTATTCTCAGGTGAATATTAAGAGCTTCCGCTGTTGCATACTAAAATAAGGACAAGATTTGGAGTCCATGTTTATATGATATTGTGTAAAAACTGCATTCAAGAAACTGATTTCGATGTAACATATTTGTATTGTAAACCATTATGTAATGGTCGTGTGTAAACAGGATATTTTAGATTATCATTATTTGATAATCTACGTAAAGCTTTTTAAACCTTTATTTATGAAATAAAGGTTATGGTTTGTTTTAAAAATGAATGCAGTCTTTGAAAAACGTCTCATATAGAGGTCAAAACCTCGCAACGAAATCAATTAATATGGAACGTTTTTAATCAATAAGAACGGGACATTTCAGTTGGTATCCGAGCGTTGGTCTTAGAGAACCAGAATTTTGCATTAGTGTGTCTTATCGAGTTTGTTAGGATGCATTAGTGAGTCTGGACTTCGACCGTGTTTACTTGAAAAATGATTGCTTAACAAATTTTGTTGGAAACTATATATTTTTAACATGTGAATATTATGTGATATATTAATCTCTTAACGCGTTTGATATTATGTGATAGATGTCTACCTCTAGAACAAGTCCCATTGACTCACCTAATAATAATGAAGAGTCAAATGTAAATTGGAATGATTCGTGGACTGATTCACAAGTTCCCGAAGAGGAACCGGAAGAAGAGTCGGAACCGGAAGAAGAATCGGAACCGGAAGAAGAATCGGAACCGGATGAAGAAATAGAACCGGTGGGGGAAATAATAAAACGGTTAAGTAAAAGAAAATCCTCAACCAACCGACCAAGGTTAATTATGGTCAATGGTGTTTCCGCCAAGGAAGCAAAATATTGGGAGGATTACCAATTCTCCGATGAATCGGATTCCGACGAGAATTCCGATGATGTTATAGAAATTACCCCAACTGAATTTAAAAAGGCAAAAGAAAATAATAAGGGAAAGGGCATAAAAATAGAGAAATCTAATTCCAACCCCGATGAACTTTATATGTATCGTCAACCCCCGAAGTCCTTAAGTTGTGACAATGACCCGGGAACCTCTAAACCACCAGGTTTTTCTAAACCAATGTGGAAAATTACGGCTCGTATTAGGGGAACATCATATATCCCTAGAAACTTGGCAAAACGAACCAAAACCGAAGAAGAAGAAACGAGCGAGTCGGAATAAGATAGTTGTATTCGTGTGGTGTAATATATGTAATATAGTGTGCTTATGCTTTATGACATATGTAAAAATTGCTTGTATTAATAAGTATTTTTTTTATGAATCTAACTCTTGTCTATTTTACAGTTTAAAAACACAAAATGGATAGACAACCCAATATTTTAAGAGACCTACCCGGAGACATGATTGATGAAATCTTGTCTAGAGTCGGTCAGAATTCCTCGGCACAACTATTTAAGGCGAGATCAGTTTGTAAGACATTCGAAGAACGTTCCAAGAATGTCTTGGTTTATAAGAGACTTTCGTTTGAAAGATGGGGGATATCACATTGGGAAACCCATAAGTTACGATGTGTTTACTTAGACGCATATATTGCGGGGAACCCAAATGCTATTTTACGGAACGGGTTAAGAAATTATTTTGACTCAATATATCCGAATATTGGACTTCGTGATTTAGAAAAAGCGGCTAACATACAACATAAAGAAGCATGTTATGCTTACGGATTAGTAATGTTCGCTTCTCACCAAAGTGAGAACAAGAACATCGGGCTACAACTATTAAACAAAACGTTTCCACAAGTGACGGAGTCGGTAATTGGGGTAAGAAATGAGGTTTTTAGATTGTTACGGGACTGTTGGACATTACGTAACCCTCGTCCCTTTGACGATGTTACAACACGCTGTCTTATCAACGGCCATAACGGTTATGTTGCACAAGACCAAGGATGGGAAGTAGTCCTAGTAAAACCAGAATGCATGACTTGTTTCTGGACGTATGAATTACGTGTCTTTATTGCCTTTGCTGAACGACTTGTGTACTAGCTAGAATTATCTTCACAACTATCTTGTATCAAAGTTATTGTGTGCTATATTTCATGCTTTATGTAAAATAAGCGGTATTGTAAGTTTGTAAAATATTGTATAAAAGTTTGAACGCGAAATATTATTATAATCAGTTTTTCATATAGAATTGTAGTAGTTGAATTGTATATTAGCTACTAAGTATGAACTTAACGGGTAGGTACTACCCGAATTTAAACTTATAAAACGCTAATATGAAGAAAAAGCTTTTATAAATGAGTTCATATTATGCTACGAAATACTATTAACTACTCTTAATATTCTGTATGATTAACTTGTTCCATTTGACTATTTTGAAGGAAATGGCACCGACTACTCGACACACAGTGAATATGAATGAAGAGGAATTCCGTACTTTTCTAGCTTCAAACATAGCCGCAGTACAGGCTGCGCTACATACCAACAATAACCTTAGATCTAGCAGTACAGGAAATCGTGTAGGATGCACCTACAAAGAATTCACTGCCTGCAAACCTTTGGAATTTGATGGAACCGAAGGACCGATCGGATTGAAACGGTGGACCGAGAAGGTCAAATCGGTGTTTGCCATAAGTAAGTGTACTGAAGAGGACAAAGTGAAGTACGCTACGCATACCTTCACAGGTTCTGCGTTAACATGGTGGAATACCTATCTAGAGCAAGTGGGACAAGACGATGCGTACGCACTACCGTGGTCAGCATTCAAGCACTTGATGAACGAGAAGTACCGTCCCAGAACCGAGGTCAATAAGCTCAAGACAGAACTTAGAGGGTTACGAACCCAAGGATTTGATATTACCACGTATGAAAGACGATTCACAGAATTGTGCCTATTGTGTCCGGGAGCATTCGAAGATGAGGAAGAGAAGATCGACGCGTTTGTGAAAGGATTACCGGAAAGAATCCAAGAAGATATAAGTTCACACGAGCCCGCCTCCATACAACAGGCATGTAGAATGGCTCACAAACTAGTGAACCAGATTGAAGAAAGAATTAAAGAACAGACTGCTGAAGAGGCCAATGTGAAGCAAGTCAAAAGAAAGTGGGAGGAAAATGGTGATAAAAATCACCAATACAACAACAACAGCAATCGCAACAATTATCCCAACAATCGCAACATCAATCGCAACTACAACAAACGGCCCAACAACAACAACAACAACAACAACAACAACAACAACAACAACAACAACAACAACAACAGCAACTACAACAATCATCCCAACAACAATAATAACCGCAACAACAACAACAATCAGAAGCAGCTATGCCAAAGGTGTGAAAAGTATCACTCGGGGTTCTGCACCAAATTATGCAACAAGTGTAAAAGAAATGGTCATAGCGCGGCGAAGTGTGAGGTCTACGGACCAGGGGTTAATAGAACGAAAGGAACAAATGGTGTCGGAACGAGTAATGGCGGAGCAAGTAGTATCGGAGCAAGCTATGCCAATGTAGTTTGTTATAAATGTGGAAAACCGGGCCACATTATTAGAAATTGCCCGAACCAGGAGAACACGAATGGACAAGGCCGTGGAAGAGTTTTCAATATTAATGCGGCAGAGGCACAGGAAGACCCGGAGCTTGTTACGGGTACGTTTCTTATTGACAATAAATCTGCTTACGTTTTATTTGATTCGGGTGCGGATAGAAGCTATATGAGTAGAGATTTTTGTGCTAAATTAAGTTGTCCATTGACGCCTTTGGATAGTAAATTTTTACTCGAATTAGCAAATGGTAAATTAATTTCAGCAGATAATATATGTCGGAATCGAGAAATTAAACTGGTTAGCGAAACATTTAAGATTGATTTGATACCAGTAGAGTTAGGGAGTTTTGATGTGATAATCGGTATGGACTGGTTGAAAGAAGTGAAAGCGGAGATCGTTTGTTACAAAAATGCAATTCGCATTATACGAGAAAAAGGAAAACCCTTAATGGTGTATGGAGAAAAGTGCAACACGAAGCTACATCTTATTAGTAATTTGAAGGCACAAAAACTAATAAGAAAAGGTTGCTATGCTGTTCTAGCACACGTCGAGAAAGTACAAACTGAAGAAAAGAGCATCAATGATGTTCCCGTCGCAAAAGAATTTCCTGATGTATTTCCGAAAGAATTACCGGGATTACCCCCACATCGATCCGTTGAATTTCAAATAGATCTTGTACCAGGAGCTGCACCAATAGCTCGTGCTCCTTACAGACTCGCACCCAGCGAGATGAAAGAACTACAAAGCCAATTACAAGAACTTTTAGAGCGTGGTTTCATTCGACCAAGCACATCACCGTGGGGAGCTCCTATTTTGTTTGTCAAGAAGAAAGATGGTACATTCAGGTTGTGTATCGACTATCGAGAGTTGAACAAACTTACCATCAAGAACCGCTACCCACTACCGAGAATCGATGACTTATTTGATCAACTACAAGGCTCGTCTGTTTATTCAAAGATTGACTTACGTTCCGGGTATCATCAAATGCGGGTGAAAGAAGATGATATTCCAAAGACTGCTTTCAGAACACGTTACGGTCATTACGAGTTTATGGTCATGCCGTTTGGTTTAACTAATGCACCAGCTGTGTTCATGGACCTTATGAACCGAGTGTGTGGACCATACCTTGACAAGTTTGTCATTGTTTTCATTGATGACATACTTATTTACTCAAAGAATGACCAAGAACACGGTGAACATTTGAGAAAGGTGTTAGAAGTATTGAGGAAGGAAGAATTGTACGCTAAGTTTTCAAAGTGTGCATTTTGGTTGGAAGAAGTTCAATTCCTCGGTCACATAGTGAACAAAGAAGGTATTAAGGTGGATCCGGCAAAGATAGAAACTGTTGAAAAGTGGAAAACCCCGAAAACTCCGAAACACATACGCCAGTTTTTAGGACTAGCTGGTTACTACAGAAGGTTCATCCAAGACTTTTCCAGAATAGCAAAACCCTTGACTGCATTAATGCATAAAGGGAAGAAATTTGAATGGAATGATGAACAAGAGAAAGCGTTTCAGTTATTGAAGAAAAAGCTAACTACGGCACCTATATTGTCATTGCCTGAAGGGAATGATGATTTTGTGATTTATTGTGATGCATCAAAGCAAGGTCTCGGTTGTGTATTAATGCAACGAACGAAGGTGATTGCTTATGCGTCTAGACAATTGAAGATTCACGAACAAAATTATACGACGCATGATTTGGAATTAGGCGCGGTTGTTTTTGCATTAAAGACTTGGAGGCACTACTTATATGGGGTCAAAAGTATTATATATACCGACCACAAAAGTCTTCAACACATATTTAATCAGAAACAACTGAATATGAGGCAGCGTAGGTGGATTGAATTATTGAATGATTACGACTTTGAGATTCGTTACCACCCGGGGAAGGAAAATGTGGTAGCCGATGCCTTGAGCAGGAAGGACAGAGAACCCATTCGAGTAAAATCTATGAATATAATGATTCATAATAACATTACTACTCAAATAAAGGAGGCACAACAAGGAGTTTTAAAAGAGAGAAATTTAAAGGATGAAATACCCAAAGGATCGGAGAAGCATCTTAATATTCGGGAAGACGGAACCCGGTATAGGGCTGAAAGGATTTGGGTACCAAAATTTGGAGATATGAGAGAAATGGTACTTAGAGAATCTCATAAAACCAGATACTCAATACATCCTGGAACGGGGAAGATGTACAAGGATCTCAAGAAACATTTTTGGTGGCCGGGTATGAAAGCCGATGTTGCTAAATACGTAAGAGAATGTTTGACGTGTTCTAAGGTCAAAGCTGAGCATCAGAAACCATCAGGTCTACTTCAACAACCCGAAATCCCGGAATGGAAATGGGAAAACATTACCATGGATTTCATCACTAAATTGCCAAGGACTGCAAGTGGTTTTGATACTATTTGGGTAATAGTTGATCGTCTCACCAAATCCGCACACTTCCTACCAATAAGAGAAGATGACAAGATGGAGAAGTTAGCACGACTGTATTTGAAGGAAGTCATCTCCAGACATGGAATACCAATCTCTATTATCTCTGATAGGGATGGCAGATTTATTTCAAGATTCTGGCAGACATTACAGCAAGCATTAGGAACTCGTCTAGACATGAGTACTGCCTATCATCCACAAACTGATGGGCAGAGTGAAAGGACGATACAAACGCTTGAAGACATGCTACGAGCATGTGTTATTGATTTCGGAAACAGTTGGGATCGACATCTACCGTTAGCAGAATTTTCCTACAACAACAGCTACCATTCAAGCATTGAGATGGCGCCGTTTGAAGCACTTTATGGTAGAAAGTGCAGGTCTCCGATTTGTTGGAGTGAGGTGGGGGATAGACAGATTACGGGTCCGGAGATTATACAAGAAACTACCGAGAAGATCATCCAAATTCAACAACGGTTGAAAACTGCCCAAAGTCGACAAAAGAGCTACGCTGACATTAAAAGAAAAGATATAGAATTTGAAATTGGAGAGATGGTCATGCTTAAAGTTGCACCTTGGAAAGGCGTTGTTCGATTTGGTAAACGAGGGAAATTAAATCCAAGGTATATTGGACCATTCAAGATTATTGATCGTGTCGGACCAGTAGCTTACCGACTTGAGTTACCTCAACAACTCGCGGCTGTACATAACACTTTCCACGTCTCGAATTTGAAGAAATGTTTTGCTAAAGAAGATCTCACTATTCCGTTAGATGAAATCCAAATCAACGAAAAACTTCAATTCATCGAAGAACCCGTCGAAATAATGGATCGTGAGGTTAAAAGACTTAAGCAAAACAAGATACCAATTGTTAAGGTTCGATGGAATGCTCGTAGAGGACCCGAGTTCACCTGGGAGCGTGAAGATCAGATGAAGAAGAAATACCCGCATCTATTTCCAGAAGATTCATCAACACCTTCAACAGCTTAAAATTTCGGGACGAAATTTATTTAACGGGTAGGTACTGTAGTGACCCGAACTTTTCCATGTTTATATATATTAATTGAGATTGATATTTACATGATTAAATGTTTCCAACATGTTAAGCAATCAAACTTGTTAAGACTTGATTAATTGAAATATGTTTCATATAGACAATTGACCACCCAAGTTGACCGGTGATTCACGAACGTTAAAACTTGTAAAAACTATATGATGACATATATATGGATATATATATAGTTAACATGATACTATGATAAGTAAACATATCATTAAGTATATTAACAATGAACTACATATGTAAAAACAAGACTACTAACTTAATGATTTTTAAACGAGACATATATGTAACGATTATCGTTGTAAAGACATTTAATGTATATATATCATATTAAGAGATATTCATACATGATAATATCATGATAATATAATAATTTAAAATCTCATTTGATATTATAAACATGGGGTTAACAACATTTAACAAGATCGTTAACCTAAAAGTTTCAAAACAACACTTACATGTAACGACTAACGATGACTTAACGACTCAGTTAAAATGTATATACATGTAGTGTTTTAATATGTATTTATACACTTTTGAAAGACTTCAATACATTTATCAAAATACTTCTACTTAACAAAAATGCTTACAATTACATCCTCGTTCAGTTTCATCAACAATTCTACTCGTATGCACCCGTATTCGTACTCGTACAATACACAGCTTTTAGATGTATGTACTATTGGTATATACACTCCAATGATCAGCTCTTAGCAGCCCATGTGAGTCACCTAACACATGTGGGAACCATCATTTGGCAACTAGCATGAAATATCTCATAAAATTACAAAAATATGAGTAATCATTCATGACTTATTTACATGAAAACAAAATAACATATCCTTTATATCTAATCCATACACCAACGACCAAAAACACCTACAAACACTTTCATTCTTCAATTTTCTTCATCTAATTGATCTCTCTCAAGTTCTATCTTCAAGTTCTAAGTGTTCTTCATAAATTCCAAAAGTTCTAGTTTCATAAAATCAAGAATACTTTCAAGTTTGCTAGCTCACTTCCAATCTTGTAAGGTGATCATCCAACCTCAAGAAATCTTTGTTTCTTACAGTAGGTTATCATTCTAATACAAGGTAATAATCATATTCAAACTTTGGTTCAATTTCTATAACTATAACAATCTTATTTTAAGTGATGATCTTACTTGAACTTGTTTTCGTGTCATGATTCTGCTTCAAGAACTTCGAGCCATCCAAGGATCCATTGAAGCTAGATCCATTTTTCTCTTTTCCAGTAGGTTTATCCAAGGAACTTAAGGTAGTAATGATGTTCATAACATCATTCGATTCATACATATAAAGCTATCTTATTCGAAGGTTTAAACTTGTAATCACTAGAACACAGTTTAGTTAATTCTAAACTTGTTCGCAAACAAAAGTTAATCCTTCTAACTTGACTTTTAAAATCAACTAAACACATGTTCTATATCTATATTATATGCTAACTTAATGATTTAAAACCTGGAAACACGAAAAACACCGTAAAACCGGATTTACGCCGTCGTAGTAACACCGCGGGCTGTTTTGGGTTAGTTAATTAAAAACTATGATAAACTTTGATTTTAAAGTTGTTATTCTGAGAAAATGATTTTTATTATGAACATGAAACTATATCCAAAAATTATGATTAAACTCAAAGTGGAAGTATGTTTTCTAAAATGGTCATCTAGACGTCGTTCTTTCGACTGAAATGACTACCTTTACAAAAATGACTTGTAACTTATTTTTCCGGCTATAAACCTATACTTTTCTGTTTAGATTCATAAAATAGAGTTCAATATGAAACCATAGCAATTTGATTCACTCAAAACGGATTTAAAATGAAGAAGTTATGGGTAAAACAAGATTGGATAATTTTTCTCATTTTAGCTACGTGAAAATTGGTAACAAATCTATTCCAACCATAACTTAATCAACTTGTATTGTATATTATGTAATCTTGAGATACCATAGACACGTATACAATGTTTCGACCTATCATGTCGACACATCTATATATATTTCGGAACAACCATAGACACTCTATATGTGAATGTTGGAGTTAGCTATACAGGGTTGAGGTTGATTCCAAAATATATATAGTTTGAGTTGTGATCAATACTGAGATACGTATACACTGGGTCGTGGATTGATTCAAGATAATATTTATCGATTTATTCCTATACATCTAACTGTGGACAACTAGTTGTAGGTTACTAACGAGGACAGCTGACTTAATAAACTTAAAACATCAAAATATATTAAAAGTGTTGTAAATATATTTTGAACATACTTTGATATATATGTATATATTGTTATAGGTTCGTGAATCAACCAGTGGCCAAGTCTTACTTCCCGACGAAGTAAAAATCTGTGAAAGTGAGTTATAGTCCCACTTTTAAAATCTAATATTTTTGGGATGAGAATACATGCAGGTTTTATAAATGATTTACAAAATAGACACAAGTACGTGAAACTACATTCTATGGTTGAATTATCGAAATCGAATATGCCCCTTTTTATTAAGTCTGGTAATCTAAGAATTAGGGAACAGACACCCTAATTGACGCGAATCCTAAAGATAGATCTATTGGGCCTAACAAACCCCATCCAAAGTACCGGATGCTTTAGTACTTCGAAATTTATATCATATCCGAAGGGTGTCCCGGAATGATGGGGATATTCTTATATATATGCATCTTGTTAATGTCGGTTACCAGGTGTTCACCATATGAATGATTTTTATCTCTATGTATGGGATGTGTATTGAAATATGAAATCTTGTGGTCTATTGTTACGATTTGATATATATAGGTTAAACCTATAACTCACCAACATTTTTGTTGACGTTTAAAGCATGTTTATTCTCAGGTGAATATTAAGAGCTTCCGCTGTTGCATACTAAAATAAGGACAAGATTTGGAGTCCATGTTTATATGATATTGTGTAAAAACTGCATTCAAGAAACTGATTTCGATGTAACATATTTGTATTGTAAACCATTATGTAATGGTCGTGTGTAAACAGGATATTTTAGATTATCATTATTTGATAATCTACGTAAAGCTTTTTAAACCTTTATTTATGAAATAAAGGTTATGGTTTGTTTTAAAAATGAATGCAGTCTTTGAAAAACGTCTCATATAGAGGTCAAAACCTCGCAACGAAATCAATTAATATGGAACGTTTTTAATCAATAAGAACGGGACATTTCAGCTTTCACATGTGCTAGGACAGCAAAACGTCCCTTCTTCATAATCTTTTACGCTTTCACGCAACTAATGAGGTTCAACTTCGAGGTACCTCTCTATAGATAACCAGTGGTTCGCCATCTCCTTGTGGTATGCAAAGTGCTTTATCTCCACAGATAATATCGGCCTTTATCTTGCTCAACCAATCCATACCGACGATCACGTCAAAACTTCCCAGTTTGATAGGTATCAAGTCAATTTCGAAATCTGCACCAGCTATATTGATAATAGCTCCACGACTAATATGGTCAACCTTTTCAAGTTTTCCATTGGCGACCTCGACAAGCATACTTTTTTTAACGGGACTAATGACCAATTAATCTTATCGCAAAAATGTCTACATACATAACTTCTATCCGCACCAGTATCAAACAAGACAAAAGCTAAAATATTGTTGATTTTGAATATACCTGTCACCAAGTCGAGATTCTCGCGTGCATCCCTTGCATTAACATTAAAAACTCTACCACGGGGTGGTCCACCGTCTTTTCGCTTGTTTGGGCACGCATTTCTGAAATGGCCCGTCTGCCCGCATTCGTAGCACTTTTTAGGTCCATTGGTATTCGGCTTCCCATTCAAAGTGGTGACCTTGCAGTCTTTTCCAACATGCCCGGTCCGTTGGCACTTCTCACAAACAATATTGCAATACCCAGTGTGGTGCTTGTAACACCTCTTGCATTGCGGTAAGGTTCCCTTGTAGTTCGGGTTGGAGTTGGTGTTATTGTTGGGGTTGGGGTTTCCACCGTTGTTGTTTCCTCTGAAACCCTCATGTCGTTTCGCCGGGTTTTGATCATAGTTCCTTCCTCTGTTGTTGTTGTTGTTGTTGTTATTATGGTTATCCCATTTGCGCTTCTCACTAGTACCAGCTTCAGACTTAGTTTTCTCCGGTTCATCGATGGTTATCTGATTCATTAAAGTATGCACCATGCGCATCGCTTCGGGAACATTCGGTGGTTTGGACGAGGTAACATTTCCCTTAATGCTCTTAGGGAGTCCCCAGAAGTACCTTTCCATTCGTTTGAATTCCGGAGTGACCATTTTCGGACACATCAGGGCTAATTCCTAAAATCTCCTGTTGTAACCATCAAGGTCGTTCCCAACGGCCTTTAACTGCATGAACTCCATTTCCATCTTTTGTATCTCGGTTCTCGGACAATACTCATCAATCATTGCCGCTTTGAATTCCTCCCATGGCGTAGCATACGCCTCATCGATACCTTTCGCTTGAGCTAACGTGTTCCACCATGTTAGTGCGCCGTCAGATAGTGTGCAATTAGCAAATTTGGTTTTGTTGTCCACCGAACAGTTGCTAACTCGAAATACTGATTCAAGTTTCTCGAACCATCTGGTGAGACCAACCGGTCCCTCAGTGCCGCTGAAGTTATGTGGTTTACAGCTCTGGAATTCCTTGTAAGTACACCCATTTCGAACGGGTTGAATAACCGGTGGTGGTGGCGGTGGAGCTTGGGGTTGCATTTCCGCAATGGCTACGGCTACACGTTCTTGGATCATCTCTTCAATTTGAGCAGCAGTAGGTGTGGATCGACCGTTAGCCATGATGTTCTAAACAAAAATTTTAACTCAAGTCAAAATCCAATATGCAAGTAGTAATAATACAGTATATAGTAACCAACATGGAATCAAAATATCACATGTTATTAAATAACGCATCTAGGTACAAATACCACAGAATCATCAGTAACGTAAATAGAACATCGTGCAAGAATTAAATAACGCAAAGTTCCATTAATAATAATAAGTTTCATACATCTGAATAAGTTCGTACAATACATAAGTGAAATATAAAACTACAACTAGATTACATAATGAAATCTAAATACAAAAGTCCTACGGTGAAGGTGGGTGAAGGATGTCCATAACCTGAGACATCTGTTCCTCAAGCTCAGCTACCCGAGCTCGGAGGATCTCCACCTCCCTTGTCAATTCCTCGACTGTGGGAGATGGTGGGGAAGGCGGTGCCGGCGGTGCAGGTGGTGCCGGTGATGCAGGTGGTGCCGGTGGTGCAGACCTCACGCAACGAGGTGCAGACGTTTCGGCTCCAGAAATAGTCAGTACGTAACGGGGTGCCTTACGTATCTGTGGGTCGGCAAGGTACGGCACAAGCCGTTTACGGGCGGTAACCCTACGACGCCGACCAAATGCATCAATAAAGGCTCGTCCTCCGTTGATCCCCTGAATAATGGTACCGTCGAAGCGATACCGCTTCTTCGGTGGGGTGGAGGGTGGCTGAATAGGTATATCAGCAGGGTCCTCATCATCACTGGAGTCGTCTGAGGAGGTGTCGTCAGATGAAGCATCAGTGGATGATGGGTCGTCCGAATCATGTGGTGGTGGCACTGGTGGCTAAACTGGCAGTCTGTGGGCGGCCATCATCTGTCTGTATCTGCCTGGCAGAATCGGCACTAAACGTCCATTAGGAGCGCGTCGGCACGGCATGCGCATATAGTTACGGAATGGCCCTTCCCCGAACTCCGCGGGAATCACAACACCACCGATGCGGGCTGTGGCTCCGAGGGTCCGGGAGCAGACGGAGCTGGAATCTCCGTAGGGTCCACGTGTCCGTCAATAGTAGCCACTGGTGTAGGCGGCTGGCTGCTAGTCCCGGAAGATGTAGCGCCGGGGTCACTCGTGCGTATCGGGATAGGTGGATCGGCAACGGTGGTAGGTGGGGTATCTGAAGAGTCTAAATTGCCCAAAACGATAGCAGGTGGAACATCCGACATCTGAACAAGGAAAAATAAATTTTTCATGTCAGTAAGTCATAAAGCAAGCACGTATTAGGCCAACAGTTTAAATCGTGTATAACA
Organism: Rutidosis leptorrhynchoides; assembly: GCF_046630445.1. Taxonomy (NCBI): domain Eukaryota; kingdom Viridiplantae; phylum Streptophyta; class Magnoliopsida; order Asterales; family Asteraceae; genus Rutidosis; species Rutidosis leptorrhynchoides. The sequence continues at coordinate 20,268,583 of NC_092343.1, read as the reverse complement.
ATAAGTAGAATGGGAATAATAACGAATCATACAGAAGTAGCATGAAATCGAAAGCATGTAATATCATGCAGTAGTGAAATCATGTAATAGCATACGGCATATAGCAGTAAAAGTAAGCAGCAGCATGTAGTAAGTTCAGCGGAAACAAGTAAACTAGCAAGTTGTAGATTAGTCCTATTAGTGAATCCTACTCGGTCGGTCTTAGACTCACTAATGCAACCTAATTCCCTACAACCAATGCTCTGATACCAAATGTGATGCCCCATACAAAACCATCGTGTACGAATCATCAACAACATGATCATTACAAGGTTAAGTACTATATGCTGTAATAAAAGAAGTTGCATTCACGATAAAAAGGTGACGTCATAACCGACATCAAATGTTTTACACCAACAGTATGCTTCTACGAATAGCAAGAATGAATAAATATATGTGACCCTTAGGTCGTCACAAAACATAGTTTCAAATGTATTAAAGTTTGAATGCAAGATAAACAGTTCATGCGGGGATAACACTGGAGCAGCGGGTGTCTACGGCAAGACTAGCACGACAGCGGAAGCAAATAACCTTAAGCACCTGAGAAAAACATGCTTAAAAACATCAACACAAAGGTTGGTGAGCTATAGTTTAAGTATAACAGTATGTAACGTAGGCCACGAGATTTCAGTGCTACAAAGAGCGTTTCAAAACAGTCTGATAAAGTATATGCTTAACCGTGGGCACTTGGTAACTAACTTAACGTTTATACCCCCCTGAATGTACACTTGGCTAGTGTGTATATTTATGAAGTACTAAACACCCGTTAAATGCTAGCGCTACTAGCCCGAGTGGGGATGTCAAACCCTATGGATCCATATATAAGATTCGCGTTCACGGTTCAAAAACCAATGATTAAACGTTACCGAGCTAAAGGGAATGTTTATTCCGTCGTATAACCCACACATATATAAGTTTAAGTACTCGTGCCTAGTATGTAAAACATAAAATCGGCATGTATTCTCAATTCCCAAAATAAGTTAAAGTAAAAAGGAAATGCTATAACTCACAATGATAAAGTAGCGGTAAAGTATGACTCGGAAAGTAAGCAAGTAATGAAGGTTGTCCAAACGGGTCCTCAACCTAAGTCAAATAGTACTAAGTCAGTAAATTGTCCAAATAGGTTTAAAAGTATGTAAATAAAGTCTTAAGAGTCATCATCAATCATCATCAAACAAAAGGCGTAAAGTAAGTTTCGTTTATGAAAGTAGTTTAAAACAAGGGCTGAATTTGATCAGTCACCACGGCCTCTACCATTACTGAAATAAGGTGAGACCAGTGGTCATGACTCCGTATATGAGTCCTTTAAGTGTGGTAAAATTTACAGAAGCAAACTCGTCTTCGTTTGACCGTGGCGACGGTCTAAGTGCGAGTAGGTCAGAAATTTCTGCACAACGTTAAAGGACATAGTGACGATCGGAGGGCCATAAATCCTAAACCGTAACTCGGATTAAGACGAGTCCTATATGAAAAGTTATCTACTCGAACAGAGCTATTTGAAAATCATAATAACAACAGCCCAGGTCTTACTGATCAGACCCAGAATACAGAAAACAGACAGGTCAGTAGGTTCCGGTGGTTCTTGGTGTTCGATGCTTATCACGGTTCTCATCCTTGATGCATGTAGCTTCAAGTGTACAACTCGTTGATGTGTTTGCATCATTTTCACCAAGTTTTGACCATCATAACCCAAGTGCAAGTCTAAGACATGAAGCACAACTCACTTAGGTGTTGCAAGTGTTTTGATGAACCAAAGTTACATCAAAGTCTTAGATCTAACACATACATGAACTTTAAAACTAATAATAAGTTACAAACTTGAAAGTAAACTTATGAAATCAAGATATTGAGTGTAGAACATAGTTCTTAGTTTGATCTTGAAGATCCAAGACTCAAAAGTCTAGATCTAACATAAGTGTACCAAGTTATAATTATAGAAAACTTACTTACATGTTCTTGAACTTTTAAAGTTAACTTTAGTTCAAGATTAATGAGATCAAAGTTAACTAGTAACATTTGACCAATATCAACCAACAAACATGAAATTAAAGTACATAAAATGAAGACATAAACTAAGTAAACAAGTAAATAATTCATGGGTTGCATACTTTAAAGATTCAAACCAAAGTTTGATCTTTAAGAAAGTAAACTTTAAAGTTTACTAGCATGAATTACAAGTATGATTTCCAACACATGAACTTTAAATCTTTTGAAACAATAAATGTAGAATCATAAACTAGTAAGTTTATGTTCTTGTGTTCTTGAAAATACAAGATATTATGGAGAATGAAACTAGTAAGTTTGATTCTTGAAATTTGTAAGTAGCAACAACAACTACTACTAGTAAGTAACAATTAATCAAAGACAAGTAACATTAAACAAAGAAATGATGATGATGAAGGTTTTGGTTCAGTTTTAGAAGGAAAGAAAAGAGGAAAATGTTCAAGATACTTACTAAGTTTAGAGAGAAAAAGAGAGGAAAAAGATGAGAGAAAAATGCAAGTAATTTGTGAGTGTGTAAATGAGAGAGTATGAATGAAGGAAGTAATGAAAATTTGAAACCAAAAACTCCATCCCAAGTCCTAAAGGCCAAGGCCTGCAGCTCATCGAAGGGGGAGGGAGTTGTTTAATGGTTACTAGCATGAAAAGCTCTTTAATTTTGGTTAATGGATGGCATTTGCATGGAAACATGGTGTAACTAGATTCTTAAGTCTTTAACTAACTAGTTAAGTTCAAATGGATTACTTACATGTATGTATGGGCTAACTAGTCCACTTAAGGGTGTAGGGTGGGCTTTATAAGCCCATGTTCAATTAAAAGCCCAAGTTGTATGTAATTAACAAATGAATCCAATTAAAGCCCAAGTAATTAACTAATAACCATAGTTAATTAAAATGATTAATAAAACTAATCATGAATGTAAATAATATGTGAAAATATTATTCGTGTAAGTTTCGTGTGTCACAAAGACGTTTCGGGCAATTAAAGTCAAGTTCGGGCAATCATGGAAACATGTAAATGTAATAACATACATTCGTTTTATCACACGTATTAATAATAATAATTATTAATAAATAAACGTTGGAAATTCCAGGGTCGTTACACAACCGGACTGGACGACCAGTATTCAACGGTTGCACAGTACTTCGTTTCGGTGACTACACTTGGTACGGTGTAGTGAGATTTCATAATAAAGGGAATATGCGACGTTGATTAAATGTTAAATATGGTTATCAAGTGCCCAACCACTTAGAATATTTTTATTAAAACGTTTATGTATATTAAATCTTGTGGTCTATATTTATAACACTGCTAGCATTAAACCTATATCTCACCAACTTTATGTTGACGATTTAAGCATGGTTATTCTCAGGTGATAATTAAAAGCTTCCGCTGCATTATGCCGAATTTAAGTAGGATTTGGAATATGCATATTTGTGTCAAAAATAAAACTACATACCGAAAGATTTGTAATGTGAAATATGTTGGAAATCGTATTGTTATTATCAAATGTAAAGTTTGTAAGACTAAGATTATCGCTAAACGATAATCATTATTATGTTGTTTAAGCCTTTGGTTATAATAAAAGTTATGGTTTGTATCATAAAAACGTATGCAGATTTTGAAATATGTCACATATAGAGGTCAATACCTCGCAATGACACCAATAAGTACGTGACATTTATAATCGATATGAACGAGACACTACAGGTGGTATCAGAGTGTTGGTCTTAGAGAACCAGAAAATTTGCATTAGTGTGTCTTATCGAGTTTGTTAGGATGCATTAGTGAGTCTAGACTTTGACCGTGTTTGATTTCGAAAACTATTGCTTATCCTTGTTGGTTAAAAATTAATATGTAAATATTATGTGGTACTAACGTGCTAGTTGTTGTGTGATAGATGTCTGGCTTAGAACTTGTTATCACATTCAGCGACTCCGACTCAGAATCCTCAGATAGTGTTCCAGTCATTAACCTATCCGACGATGAAAACGACACCTTTGGGGAAGACTCACAATTTTCGGATGAATCAATTGAAGAAGAACCGGAAAGTGATTCTGAGGAGGAAGAAATACAGGAAATTATGAAAGACAAGTTCGAACGAGGAAAGAAACGAAAGGATACTGATTTGGAAAATCTAAATCCCGAGTTTAGTGAGGATGTTGTGGTACCAACTCCACCAAATACTACCACCTCTATTCCCACTATTCCTATTAGTTCTATCCCGGCATCCAGTTCTTCGGCCCCTCAGCCAAAACGCAGGGAGATAGCCAGGATAAGCCTTACGCGATTTTTTTGAACACAAACATTTTGGGTTAAATGATGCGCTGTTATTTTAAACCATGGGATCATATAACATTTTGTATAATATTACTAGTGTGGTTTGCTTGATGTTTGATGTAAGATAAGCATATGTAAAATAGTGAAGTGTAAAATGCAATAATTTTCTATGGTGGAGTATTATTTGGATGGTAGTAATTAATTTCGGTACTAAGCTATTAAGTATGAACTTTAACGGGTAGGTACTACCCTAGATATAATTATAAAACGCTAATAGGAAGAAAAGGCTTTTATAATAATAACTGGTTCATATTATTAATAAGCTACGAAGTACTATAAATACACACTACATCTATAATATTCTATGTGAATAATTATTTTTTTCATTCTTATTGAAGAATATGGCGCGATTGAACCGAATGAGGGAAAAAGAAATCGAGGAACTCATCAATCAGCGAGTGAATGACAGAATGTTATGGGTCGAGGCTACAAGAGGTGCTGCAGTTAACCCAAATCCTCGTGTGGGATGCACCTACAAAACTATTCAAGGTTGCAAGCCTTCATCATTCAGTGGAACAGAAGGACCGATCGGTTTAACTCGGTGGATCGAAAAGATTGAGTCTGTGTTTAAAATCAGTGGTTGTATTGAGAAGGACATGACCAAGTATGCATTGTGCACCTTACAAGATAGTGCACTCACGTGGTAGAAAAACTATGTGAAGGCCGTAGGGGGGGGGGATGTAGCTTATGATACTCCATGGGAAGAATTCAAAACAATGCTAATCAACGAGTATTGTCCAAGGAACGAGGTTAGGAAGTTGGAAGCTGAATTACAAAGCTTGAAAGTTGTTGGCACTGAACTCACCAACTACAATCAGCGATTCATGGAATTAGCTTTGCTATGTCCCGAATTGGTACCAACCGAAGAATGGAAGATTGAATTGTACAAAGATGGTTTGCCTAAAAATGTCCAGGCAAATGTTACAGCATCGAAACCCAAGACTATTCATGAAACCATCACCATGGCAAACGAATTGATGGACCAGATTATTCTGGATAAGAACACCGATGTCAAGACATCGGAAAACAAAAGAAAGTGGGAAGGTAATCATCAACAATCCAACGAGAAACAAGAAACCACGCAAGGTGCGGGTAGTGGTTCAAGTTCAGGTTACAAAGGACGAAATATTTTATGTAACAGATGCCACAAACATCACTCTGGTTATTGTAATGTGGTGTGCAACAATTGTAATCGAAGGGGTCATCTTACTGAAGATTGTAGGGTTCCAGTTACAAATGCAAATGGCACCAAGACTCCTGCCACCAATGCAAATGGAACTGCCTTGGCCACTGTTACGTGTTATGGGTGTGGGAAACAGGGTCATTATAAGAGCAAGTGCCCGAATCCAGAGAAAAATAATGGATCTGCACGTGGAAGAGCAATTATTATTAATGCTATAGAGGCGTGTGAAGACCCGGAGCTTGTTACGGGTACGTTTACCATTAACAACTTATCAGCATCTATTATATTTGATACTGGTGCCGATAGAAGTTATATGTGTAGAGACTTTTACGCTAAATTGAATTGTTCATCATTACCTCTAGAGGCTAAGTACATGATTGAGTTAGCTAATGGTAAACTAATTAAAGCCGATAAAATTTGCCGTGATTGTAAAATAAATTTAGCGGGAAAACGTTTAAAATTGATTTGATACCCGTAGAATTAGGAAGTTTTGATGTAATAGTCAGCATGGATTGGATGTCCAAAATAGGAGCTAAACTTGTGTGTGCCAAGAAGGCAATTCGCATTCCTCGTAAGGATAAAACGCCGGTAATGATTTATGGAGAGAAGGGTAACTCAAAGCTAAAACTCATTAGCTGTTTGAAAGCCCAAAAGTGCTTGAAGAAAGGGTGCTATACTATCCTAGCACATGTTAATAAAGTCGAAATGAAAGAAAAAGAGAAGTGCATCAACGACGTGCCTGTGGCAAGAGATTTTCCTGAAGTTTTTCCGGAAGAGTTACCGGGATTACCTCCATTTAGATCTGTAGAATTTCAAATAGATCTAGTATCAGGAGCTGCACCAGTGGCTCGTACTCTATACAGACTTGTACCATCTGAGATGAAAGAGTTACAAAGCCAGTTACAAGAATTACTGGACCGTGGTTTCATTCGACCGAGCACTTCACCGTGGGGAGCTCCGATTTTATTCGTCAAGAAGAAAGATGGATCCTTCCGAATGTGTATAGATTACCGTGAATTAAATAAGTTAACTATCAAAAATCGGTATCCACTATCGAGAATTGATGACTTATTTGATCAACTGCAAGGTTCGTGTGTTTACTCGAAAATCGACCTAAGATCGGGCTATCATCAACTACGCGTCAAAGAAGAAGATATTCCAAAAACTACTTTCCGGACACGCTACGGTCATTACGAATTTTGGTCATGCCGTTTGGATTGACGAATGCGCCAGCTGTATTCATGGACCTCATGAATCGAGTTTGTAGTCTGTATTTAGATAAGTTTGTTATCGTTTTCATTGACGATATTCTCATCTATTCCAAAAATGAGCAAGAGCATGAGCAGCATTTAAGGTTGGTATTAGAATTGTTAAGAAAAGAAGCCAAATTTTCTAAGTGTGCTTTTTGGTTGAAAGAAGTGCAATTTCTTGGCCACGTTGTTAGTAGAAAAGGAATTCAGGTTGATCCAGCTAAAATTGAGGCCATTGAAAAATGGGAGACTCCTAAGACACCAACACAAATACATCAATTTTTGGGCTTAGCCGGTTATTATAGAAGGTTTATTCAAGATTTTTCCCGAATAGCTAAACCATTGACAGCGTTAACGCAAAAAGGGAAGAAGTACGAATGGACCTCTGAGCAGGAGAGTGCATTTCAATTACTGAAGAAGAAGTTGACTACGGTGCCTATTTTATCGTTACCTGAAGGGAACGATGATTTTGAGATATATTGTGACGCTTCGCGACAAGGTTTTGGTTGCGTCCTTATGCAACGAAAGAAAGTTATTGCGTACGCATCCCGACAATTGAAGATTCACGAGCTAAATTATACGATGCATGATCTAGAACTGGGAGCAGTAGTGTTTGCATTGAAGATATGGAGACACTACTTATATGGGGTTAAATGCACTGTGTTTACCGATCATAAAAGCCTTTAACATATTTTCGATCAAAAACAGCTGAACATGAGGCAACGTAGGTGGGTCGAGCTGATAAACTACTATGATTGTGTGATTCGCTATCATCCCGGGAAAGCAAAATGTAGTGGCTGACGCTCTAAGCAGAAAGGAACGAGAGCCAATTCGAGTACGAGCGATGAACATAAAAATTCGCATGAATCTCAACTCACAAATCAAAGAGGCTCAACGAGAAGCTCTTACTAAAGAAAACATAGGAAATGAAATAATGAAGAAGTATGAGAAGCAACTCGTTATACGAGAAGATGGAATTCGATATTTCACAAAACGTATTTGGGTACCAAAGTTGGGTGGATTAAGGAAGTTGATATTGAACGAGGCACATAAAACAAGATACTCGATATATCCTGGAGTTGGAAAGATGTATCAAGATCTTAAAACGCATTATTGGTGGCCTAATTTAAAGACAGATGTTGCAACATATGTCGGGGAATGTTTAACTTGTTCCAAAGTCAAAGCAGAACACCAAAAGCCGTCAGGGTTACTTCAACAACCAGAAATCCCAGAATGGAAGTGGGACGGTATTACCATGGATTTTATCACAAAGTTACCCAAGACTGCATGGGGTTATGACACCATTTGGGTAATAGTTGATCGTCTCACTAAATCTGCACATTTCTTGCCTATAAAAGAAACGGATAGAATGGAGAAACTATTACGATTATACATAAAGGAAATTGTTTCAAGGCATGGAATACCTATTTCCATTATATCCGATCGTGATAGTATATTTACATCAAAGTTCTGGAAATCACTACATGAGGCCCTGGGAACTCGTTTGGATATGAGCACCGCATATCATCCGCAAACTGATGGGCAGAGTGAAAGAACAATTCAGACTCTTGAAGACATGCTCAGGGCAGGTGTGATCGATTTTGGAAACGGATGGGATAAATATCTACCATTAGCAGAATTCTCGTATAATAATAGTTATCACACGAGCATTAAAGCTGCACCATTTGAAGCACTGTATGGAAGGAAGTGTAGATCCCCTATCTGTTGGAATGAATTAGGAGATTGACGATTAACTGGTCCCGAGATCATACACGAAAATACTGAGAAGATAGTACAAATCAAGGAGAGATTGAAAACAGCCCGTAGTCGCCAAAAGAGCTACGCCGATGTCCGAAGGAAACCATTATAGTTTTAGATCGGTGACATGGTTATGCTAAAGGTGTCACCTTGGAAAGGTGTAATACGTTTCGGCAAAAGGGGTAAACTGAACCCAATGTATGTAGGCCCGTTCAAGATCATCGAACGCATTGGACCGGTAGCTTATCTACTTGAGTTAACACAATAACTCGCCGGAGTACATAATACGTTTCACGTTTCAAACCTTAAGAAGTGTCTTGCAAAGGAAGACCTCACCATTCCTCTTGAAGAAATGCAAGACGACGAGAAACTACAATTCATAGAAGAACCAGTCGAAATCATGGACTGTGAAGTTAAACAGCTCAAGCAGAGCAACATACCAATCGTTAAGGTTCGTTGGAATGCTCGAAGGGGTTCCGAGCTTACTTGGGAACGAGAGGATCAGATGAAACAAAAGTACCCACATTTGTTTCCCGAGAACGCAAAATAGGTACAATTTTAAAATTTCGGGACGAAATTTATTTAACGGGTAGGTACAGTAACGACCCGGATTTTTCTGATCATTTTATACATATGAGATTAATATTTACATAAATTAAACATTACCAACATGATAAGCAATCCAAATTGTTGAGTCTTGTGTTTTTGAAAAGAGTTTTACACAACGTTTGACCGTCCAATTTGACCGATGATATCACGAACTATATAATATACGATAATTATACGATTGTGTACATATACATATTTATACATATTTAACATGATTTAAGGATGGTTTAACATATCATTGTGTACTAATAACAATGAGTTATAAGTATACTTTGAGACTACTAACTTAAGTTTTCAAAACGGTAACTATACGTAACGTTCTTTGACATATATACCTATAATCTATAATGCTTATACAAGTATCGTATAAATACGTATTTAATCACTTTTAAAGGGTTTAAATACATAAAACAATATAAGTATATTCACAAAAGATAGTTATATTTGAATTCTCGTTCCGTTTCCTCAAGATTTCTACACGTATACCTAGGGTATATGTACCCGTATTATACGCAGCTTCTAGATGTATTTACTATTGATAAATACCAATTATTAGACCTCAATTATCTGCTCTTAGCAGCCTTGGTTAGTCAACAACATGTGGGATCAAGTAGAAAGACTTATGAGCTAAAAATCAAAACTTAAAATCTATATATATACATACATATACACGTTTACATATACATACATATACTTCCATATCAACTTTATTTCAAGATAAATGATCTTCTAAACTCTCTCATCTTCAACCTTCAAGTGTTCTTCAAGGTCTTCATAAGTTTCTAACTTAATAATCAAGGTAAAACTATGTTTAAACTTTGATTCAATTCATGTAAGTTAATTATCTTAAATCAAGATATATACTTACTTACAACCTTTGTTTCTTTCATGATTTCACTTCTTAATCTTCCAAGTCATCAAGAACAAGTTAATATCTTGTTTATTCAGTAACTTTCTTCATCATACTTGAGGTATAACCATTGTTCATCATCTTGTTCAATTATAACTATCTTATTAAGAATATACAAATCATAACAACAAGAACATAGTTTGAATGATTTCAAACTTGTTCGCAAACTAAATAGATCCTTCTAACTTGACTTTTAAAACACTTCAAGACCTGTGATATATCATAATGATATGCTAACTTAACAAGATACAACTTGATTTTACAAAGAACACCTTAAAACTGAATCTACATCGTTGGAGTGCAACCGGGGGCTGTTTTGGGTTGGATAATTAAAAATCATCTTAAACTTTGAATTGGAAGTTTATATTCTGGAAAAAATGATATTTCTTATGAATATGTTAATATATAAAAATCTCATGGTGTAACTCAAAGTGTAAGTATTTTTGTAAAAATGATCATCTAGATGTTGTTTTTACGACGGAAATGATCACTTTCATACGATTCACCAAAGTTTGACCTATAACCTATGATTTCAAATGCAAACCAAGGTATTTACAGTTCATATTCATAAATAATGGCTCGATCCAAGGAAGTGGCAAGTTGAACCAACAAAAACGGAGTTGTGTTGAAGAAACTAGGACTAAAATAAAATCGGGTATCCGAAGCTAGTTTAGCTACGAAAATAATTTGACTAAAACCAAACTAATCATATCTTGGCTAATTGACATGATATTTTATATATATTTACTCATGATTTGATTTTACATATTTCAGGACCACCCGTAAACAATACGAGAAGATTAATTATAAGACCTCATGATTGTACGCAACACGTCATTTGACAACACGGTACTTTATGTACGCAACACGTCATTTGATAACACGGTACCATGGGACGAGATTAATTCTGATCAATACGAATACGATGGGGTCTTTATTTATTTTATTGAACAACTAATTGTGGACTACTAACATCGGACTGCTAACTACGGACTATTAAATATTGAAAGTATTATAAGTATATATGTAACGATTATTTGAAAAAAAAATATGTTGATATATTATATATGGTTAGGTTCGTGATATCTATCGGAGACCAGGTCGTGTTATATATCTGCAAGGCAAAAGTGAGTATATAGTCCCACTTTTAAACTCTAAATATTTCGGGATGAGAATACATGCATTTTATGATTTACGTTATGGACACAAGTAATAAAAAATATATTCTACGTTGAGTTGTACCACTGGCATATTTCGCTTGGTAATTACTATTTACATGTGGTATTGTAAACGTGAATCCTGTTGATAGATCTATCGGGCTTGACAACCCTAACCGGACTGGACGACCAGTATTCAACAGTTGCACAGTACTTCGTTTCGGTGACTACACTTGGTACGGTGTAGTGAGATTTCATAATAAAGGGAATATGCGACGTTGATTAAATGTTAAGTATGGTTATCAAGTGCTCAACCACTTAGAATATTTTTATTAAAACGTTTATGTATATTAAATCTTGTGGTCTATATTTATAACGCTGCTAGCATTAAACCTATATCTCACCAACTTTATGTTGACGATTTAAGCATGTCTATTCTCAGGTGATAATTAAAAGCTTCCGCTGCATTATGCCGAATTTAAGCAGGATTTGGAGTATGCATATTTGTGTCAAAAATAAAACTGCATACCGAAAGATTTGTAATGTGAAATATGTTGGAAATCGTATTGTTATTATCAAATGTAAAGTTTGTAAGACTAAGATTATCGCTAAACGATAATCATTATTATGTTGTTTAAGCCTTTGGTTATAATAAAAGTTATGGTTTGTATCATAAAAATGTATGCAGATTTTGAAATATGTCACATATAGAGGTCAATACCTTGCAATGACACCAATAAGTACGTGACGTTTATAATCGATATGAACAGGACACTACATTATAATATAAATTTCGTCCATACAACGTTAATTTTAGCAGTTTTTGTTTTACTCGCCAAATATTCATTACAACTCCGTTTAAAGTGAATCAAATTGCTATGGATTCATTAAGAAGTAAATTTTACAAAACCAATTCGAAAAGTTCATCCCAGGTAGTAATTTTTAGAGCTTTACTCTCTTTTTATGTCGGTGGACAGATTTGGAAATATCCCGGCATCCACCCAATATATGATTTTTGATAAAATACTTCCACTTTGTCTAAAATCATGAAAAAATACTGGAAGTCTTATTTACATATATTAACATATTTCCAAAGTCTTAGCCTCGAACTCAAAGTCTAAGATAGGTTTTTAATTCCCAACCCAAAACAGCCCGCTTTTTACCGAATGGAGATTAAAGGATATATGTTAAGTTTCAAGGTGTTCTTCATATGTACAAGTTATGAGTTCTTATATTAACTTAATATAACATCATAATACATATAAATAAGTGTTATTAGAGTTAAGTTAGAAAGATTAGATTAGTTTTTCAAACAAGCTTGGTGTTCACCAAAACAAGTTCTAGTTTTTACAAGTTTTATAAGTATAATAAGATAGCAACTATACAAGGAATTGAACAAGGATTTTGAGAAGTATTTTACCTTGATTATGAAGAGAAAATTTGCTGAGATTAAAGTATGATATGAGAGCATTCAAGTGTGTGTTTTTAGTTTAAGAAATTGTGGAGTAAAAACGAGTTAAATTGGTCCTTATTTATAAGCTTATAATTTTGGCTTTTAGTGAAAATATCTAAGATAAGTTAAATTGTATTAAGTCATGCATGACATATTAAATTGATTAGGTCATGTATGACATATTACACAAATAATTTCAAATTTCTATTGGTATATACCAATAGTAAATACTTCTAGAAGCTGTGTATAATACGGGTAAAAATACTGTATGAATGCGAGTAGAATTCTTTGAGAAAATTAAACGGAAATACGAGTATAGCTATCCTTTAAATGTATTGGTATATTATAAAGTGTATTCAATGCTTGTAATGATGTATTTACACTCGTAATACATTATATGTAAATACATTTTAACATAAGTTAATTACGTCGTTTAAATAGTAATATATATATTATTTGAAAACTCTTTAAATTAGTAGTATGAAAATATATATATAATACTTTGTTAATATACTTAATGAGATATTTAATTATCATATTTTCAAGTTAAATATATGTAAATCCATATATATACACAATAATTAAATAATTAAACAATTAAATCAAGTTATGACGTTCGTGAATCGTCGGAATAAAAGGGTTACCAAAAGCTTGTGTAAAAATCTTTTCGGAGGTTCAAGATTTATTAAAATTTATTGCTTATGAAGTCGGAATTATATAAAGATTAAGTTTAAATTTGGTCGGAAATTTCCGGGTCGTCACAATTGGTCAAAATCGAATGGTAGATATATGGGTGATGATATTTCCAAATTGTTTTTTTATAGATCCACACATATTTGGTGATATCTTCCCAGATTACCCTCAAATAACTTCCAACATATAATTTGTAGAGAACATCATTCAAGGGTATAGATGTAAAATTAAGTTGATCTATCAAAAACACATTTGGAAATATCACTACCCTAGATATATTGGCATCTTTTGAAAAATATGGTCGCATCACAAATATAATATGTATATTTAATTAGTGAATATTATGTAAGAGTTAAATGTAACAAAATACATTAATCGAAGAATATTATTATGCATCGCTAGAGTTGTATTCCAAAGAAACCTTTAAAAAGGTTGAAATCCAAGGGGCGGTTCTCAGCCCTTGGATCACTTTTGATCAATGATCCAGATTAAAGCACCAATTAATACAGCGAGGGTATTATGGTCATTTTACAAAAAAATAGAAATCCTACGTACGAAACAAATCACTCTCGAACGAAAACCTTCAAAAACCCTAAACGATCCTGGCGATGGCGATTGACGATTATCCGACGATCAATCAGTTCGATTCCGTCATTAACTCTGATTAATTCAGTCGGATTGCTTGATTATACGATTACCTAACGTCGTTAACTTAGATTGATAATCACTCGTTCACTCCGAATTGCTTAACATACGAATTCATTGATCAATCAATTCATATACACCTTCAATTTAAGCAATGGAACCAGAGAGGGAATACGATATCAGTGATGAAGACATCAACAAAATCCAGAATGATGATGGTATGTATATTGTTTCGTCTTCAATCACATGTGATTAGCTTTTAATGAATTAGTGTTTTTGTGACTTTAAGTAATGTCTTGTGTAAAATCACATGTAATATATTGTAAAATCACATGTGATTGTTTTATGATAATACATTACTGGGATTTAAAAGTGGTTCCTGATGAATACAATGAAGATGAAGATAAAAATTGAATTGTTGTAAATTTTTACTCATTCAATCACATGTGATTAGCTTTTAATGAATTAGTGTTTTGTGACTTTAAGTAATGTCTTGTGTAAAATCACATGTAATTTCTTATAAAAATCACATGTGATTGTTTTATGATAATACATTACTGGGATTTAAAGTGATTACTGATGAATACAATGAAGATGAAGTTGAAAATCGAATTGTTGTAAATTTTTACTTATTGAATCACATGTGATTGCGTTATATGATAATACATTATGTGATATGTATATTGTCTCTTATTTCAGTTAAACATTCAATTAACATTGTAATTTGTTTTCCACAGATTATAATTCACCAAAAGCAACTGCAACACGTAAAAACGAAACATCAGGTGGATCATTGTATTATACACCAATTGTTGACAAACTTTTCTTACCAGTCATTGGTCATAATTATGGAACACTTGATCAATGTGAAGAGATGTATAGGTTATATGCATATCATGCATGTTTTGACATAAGAAAGGCTGGACAAAAAACTGCAAAATCTGGATTAGTGAAACAAAAATATTACTTATGCAACAAGGCTGGCACACCAAAGGAAGTCTACTTTGACACATTACAAGAAACTAAAAAGCCAATTCGGAAAAGCAACATGGAATGCACAGGATGTAGGGCTAAAGTTAGATTCGACCGGGTGTATGGAACAGATACTTTTGTTCTTGCTGACTTTGAAGAACAACATAATCATGAGTTGCTACCGATAGAATACAGAAATTTAAGTAAAAAGGAAAGACAAATGAGGTATGCAGAGAAGTTGTTTGTATACCATTCGACGGTATCAAATATTGGTCCAACAAAGGCATACGAAATTTACAGCAATATGAAAGGGTCTGAAAAAAATGTTCATGGAACTGTAATTGACTTCAAAAACTGGAAACGAGATTTGAATGTGTTTATCAATGCAACTGATTCTCAAATGCTCGTTAACAAAATGGAAGAAAGGAAAAAATATGTTCCTGGTTTTTCATTTGAGTACAAGCTTGAAAAAAGTCAATTACATTCCATTTTCTGGGTGAATGAAGTTGCAAAGTGCAACTACAAGGAGTTTAGTGATGTTATCTCATTTGATGCAACATATAGAACTAACAGGTATGATACCTGGTTTTACCAGCTTCTAATCACATGTGATTGACAGGTTGTTTGGCTTATCTGAGTTTCTAACATTGTCTTTTTATTAACAGGTACAACCTTAAGTTTGTACCATTTACTGGAATAGATAACCACCGTAGGTGTGTCACTGTTGCTGCTGCAATGATCAGGGATGAAATAGCCGAGAGTTACAAATGGCTACTTAATTGCTTCATGAAGACATTCGGGAAAGAGCCAAACATGATTGTGACAGATCAGGACAAATCAATGGCGATAGCCATAAAAGAGGTCTTTAAGACGGCAAAGCATAGACTATGCATGTGGCACATTATGCGGAAGGTGCCATCAAAGGTATGAGTTTTGTTATTGAAGACTACATGTAACTAATCACATGCGATTGAAATGTTTAATGATACATATACATAATTTTCTTAATATGAATTATTAACCAATCAAATGTGATTACAGATTCAAGAAGCAAATCCTAATATTGAAGACAAACAAGAAAAAGACTTCAAGAAGAGATTTGATAAAATTGTGTGGAATATGTACATAGAACCAACTGTTTTTGAAGAAAAATGGGAAAAGTTGATGGACGATTTTTCATTGAAGAATGACAGTTGGTTCAAATATATGTTTGATATTAGATCAAGTTGGATACCAGCATATTTCATCGAAAATGAAATGTTTGGTTTGATGCGAACTACTTCAAGATCAGAGAGTGAAAATGTTTTTTTTCACACTTTGCAAGATCTGCATCAAATATGTTGACTTTTATGGACAGCTTTGAATCTGCCATGTTAAAACAGAGGTCAAAACAAGAATCTTTGGATGTACAGACAATTAAGAAAAACCCAAAATTATTAACGTTGCTAAGAATTGAAAAACATGCATCAAAGGTATACACAAATACAATTTTTCTGATTATTCAACAAGAGATTGTTGCAGCTTTGTATAATTGTTCGTTGGATAAAATGGACAAAGAGGAATACACGGAAATATTTGTTGTTAAAGAGAAATTGGAAAAGAGAAAGGAATGCTCGAATGAAGGGAAGAAAAATGAAGGTTCGAATGAAGGTTCGAATGAAGGGAAAAAAGATGAAGGCTCAAGTATGGAGGATAAAAGGGAATGCTTGAATGAAGAAAAAGAGTTCTTCAAATACAAGGTAAACTAATTTACATATTTTTTCATGTATGGAATAACATTTGTGCAATAGTTTGAATCTCACTTGTTAAAATAGTTTAAATAGGTACTTATCACTTATGATTGACTTATACATCAGTTGTCATATTTAAATAGGTACTTATCACTTGTGATTGGCTTATACATCAGTTTCATACTTTTTTTTATTATGAAGGTACTTCATAACCGCCAAGATGGATCAATAATATGTACATGTAAACACTATCTACGATTTGGTCTTCTTTGTAGACATTGTTTTTGGGTATTGAAGAACGATAATATAGATGAAATCCCTGAAAAATACATAATGAGGCATTGGAGAAGGGATATAATACCACCCGAGTTAAGATCAAGGAGAAACAGATATGGCAACGAAAACATTGCTGTTCAAAATTCTATTAATGAAATCACATCAGTTGTTGATGATTGTGTTGAACTAATTGGCCAGGATGAAACGATGCTACAAGTGCTTCTTGAAAAAGTTAAAATGGTGAAGAAAGAAGTTGAGGCTCAAGTGCCAAAGCAGTTTAAGAAAAAAGATGTTGTCATACAAGAAATGGTTGGTGTTTCAAAGCCTAATTCATTAGACATACAAAACTCACCCGTTGGGAGATACAAAGGTTGTGAAAAAGATAAGCGTCTTATGAGTGAAAAAGAGAAAGGAATTTTGGAAAGCAAAAAAAGAAAGATTACTTGCAGTAATTGTGGATCACATGAACACAATTGCAGGGGTTGTGACAAAGACAAACGTTGATTTTATTTTTTATTTTTTATTTTTTATATTCGTACAATTGTTAATTTTGGTGTTCTTATTAAATGTTTGACTTTCATTTTTTTATATTTTGTTACTTTATTTCAAGAACAACTGTTAAAAATTGTTAATGTGTTTGGAACATTTTTTATTTATGGTTTTGATTTTACAGAATGTATATTAACAGTTGTGATTATATACTGTAATCACATGTGATTAAGTAGTTCAATCACATGTGATTTTATATTAGAATCACATGTGATTGAATAAAGCCAATGACATTAAGAATCATTTGTAAAATCAATTAGTCCCTAAACCTAAAAACCATGTGATGGGTCCTAATGGTGGTGAGAGGTCTTTTCAAAATCAATTTGTAAAAGAATGTATGTTAACGGTTGTGATTATATACTAAAATCACATGTGATTAAGTAGTTCAATCACATGTGATTTTATATTACAAGCAGATTTGATTGAATAAGACAATGACATGAGATTAAGTAGTTCAATCACATGTGATTTTATATCACATAATGTATGTTAACGGTTGTGATTATATACTAAAATCACATGTGATTAAGTAGTTCATGTGATTTAATATTACAATCAGATTTGATTGAATAAGACAATGACATGAGATTAAGTAGTTCAATCATATGTGGTTTTATATCACATAATATATGTTAACGGTTGTGATTATATACTAAAATCACATGTGATTAAGTAGTTCAATCACATGTGATTTTATATTACAATCAGATTTGATTGAATAAGACAAGTGATTATATATGTAATATCACATGTGATTGTTATGTATTATCAC
The DNA here is from genome assembly GCF_046630445.1 of Rutidosis leptorrhynchoides. Classification (NCBI taxonomy): domain Eukaryota; kingdom Viridiplantae; phylum Streptophyta; class Magnoliopsida; order Asterales; family Asteraceae; genus Rutidosis; species Rutidosis leptorrhynchoides. The sequence goes on along the minus strand of NC_092343.1, from coordinate 20,250,246 downwards.
TTGTGATTGCAAATGCAAAAATCACATGTGATTGCATGAGGAATAACTTGTAGCTGTATAGTATTTTTAATCAACTATCAACCACCAAGAATCATAACCATCAAGCATTAGAGACAATAAATATATGAACATCTAAACCATGCATTAAAATATCAAGTAGCATGTCATTAACCAAAAAACATCTTGACCAAAAGAGCCATCAACATCTAACCACTAGCATGTCATTAACCAAAACACATCTTTCCAACCATCTACATCTAACCATACACTGAACTATCAAAGCAGAACAATAACATACAACTTCAAAAAGTTCACTCTTCATTAGATTGTTGGTCATGCACCTCTTGATTTTTAGCTTTTTCAACTCGGACACCTCTTGATTGTTTTGCAGAAATGATAACCTTCCTATAATCTTTCTTTTCATGGAATGCGGCAAAATTTCTTGCATTTCTTAACATCTGCTCAGCATGTATGTTTAGATCATGCGACAAAATCTTCGATGCATAGCGAATTCTCAGCTTCCGGAGCTGATTCTTTTGTTCAGCCGACTCAGGCACCAATACATCAGATCACTCATTCTCTGATCTTGCTTTAAACATGTCCATGTGGAACATAGCAAACACGCCACAATCTACAACATTATCTATTGTTTTCCATGGCAGCAAAATCCTAATTCGTTCCAATTTTTCAATTTAATCTGCAAAAGGATGCTTATGAAATTTCAGATGTTCAGCAAAAGCATATAGCTGGAAAAAACAAAATCAGAAAAATGAATAGTTATTAAATTAATGATTGAGCAGATGTTTAAAAACAGTAAGTGTAAACAGGGGAAGCAAAAAAAACTGATATTGAAGTGGAAAACGTACAAGTAATGATATTATAATAAACACTAACCAAAAGATTGAAAACTTTGGCGTATCTTGCAGCATAGTTTTTAACTACCGAAGAGTTGTCAAGTATGTAGAGCTTGGGAACTTTCATGTCAATCACCAAGACAAAGAAATGCTCATGTCTGCAGATTGGGAAAAATACCTGTTGTAAAAAATCAAAAAAAGAAAAAAATTATTAGAACACAAATAATTGATTATGATATAAAGGCAAATAGACCTACAAATGTAAGCCATAAATAACATACAAGATCAACTTTTCGGAGTGACGCAAGCTTTGGAAAAAATCTAAACCAAGCATTAGCACTTTCTTTGATTATCATCAGCTTATCTTCCTTTTTCATGTTCTTGTTGTCATACAAGTAAGAATACTGTAAATAAAATAACACATGTGATCATATATAACAATAATATGTAATTATATCTATAAAAATCACATGTGATTATATATAACAATCACATGTGATTATATATATAACAATCACATGTGACTAAATTAAGAACCATAACACACAGATACAAACAGCAAGCTAATATAGTACATAAAAATTTTTAAACGATAAAACTTACAATGATTGAAGAAGGGAAAAAAAACCTAGACGGGCTAGATTGTCCTCTGTACTTTTGCTCTTCGTTCAGTATAAAGCTCCATAAATCAATTACACTAGCCTCAACATAAACATCGGGGCAAAGTGATTCCAAACTAAGACGGTGTATCATGCTGCCTTTTCTTGATTCAAAAACAGTCTCACTAACAAAAAAAGGAGGGGGGGTTAGTTTAATACATGTGATTTTATAATATAATCACATGTGATTTCATAATATAATCACATGTGATTGGCTTATAAAGCAGAAGGATTTGTATGTATTAAAAGGAAAAATTTTAAAAAACTCACGAAGGGTTAAGCTTCATCGAAAATAATTCCATAGCCAAAATAAGCTCAGAGTTTGTCAGAATGTCAGACACAGCAGTCAGATTGTTGATATACGCAGATCTAAGAACGATTGTCCGATCTTTCTTTATAGCTTTTTTCAAAATTTCTTTGACTGGACAGCCGTTTGTTTCGGTAACGTTTTTCCAACTTCAGGGCTGCTTACCAACTTGCCCTTGTCTAACAATTTCACAGCTTCATCATACTCCTTGTTCTCATATTTATCCTCCTGAGATAAGAGATGAAAAGTAGGTGGTGTTAAATTCATCATTGTTGGAGTATTATGAACAGGTAACCATGTAAGACTTGTTGGTGCATTAAGTAAAGATATAATTTCACAAATATCAACGACCTCATTAACATTGTTGTCAAACCATTGTGTCAAAGATGTGTACTCTTCTTCATTTTGATCTTTGTCAACATCTTTCTCAGCAACCTTTGGACCTACAACTTCTGTCACAACTGGAACAATTGGATCGTCGGAAGCAAGATTAACTTCTTGCTCATCATTCACATCATCATCAGCCTTGGATTGCCCATCATCAATCTTTTTCTCAGACTCAACCTTGTTTACATCAACACATTCATCATCTTTTTTCTCCGAATCAGCCTTCTTCTCATCACCCTCATCTTTTTTCTCCGAATCGGCCTTCTTCTCATCATCATCGTCGTCATCATCATCGTCTGTTCCCTCTGACTCAGCCTTCTTCTCATCATCATCGTCTTTTCCCTCTGACTCATCATTGTTGTCATCATCATCGTCTTTTCCCTCTGACTCATCCTCCATCTCATCATCAGCCTTCACATCACACACATCTATTTTAAAAACTTCGTTCAACTTCTTTTCATAAGATATCAATATCTTCTTATCTGGGTACTTGGAAAAACTTTCACGTATTGTATGTGACAAAAAATGCTTCAACTCATTGACCAATTTAAACTTCTCCTCGATAACTTCACAATAACCCTGCATATAATGTGCAAAAAGCTTAGAATAGTTATATAAAAAGATCAAAGTTATCGCATAATATAATATTATTTACTGAATGTATAATCAGACCAAGTATTATTTAATTAGTGAAAACAGGTGATTGTATACAAAAAATCAATCATATGTGATTATATCATAAAATCACATGTGATTGTATACAAAAATTCAATCACAGGTGATTGTATACAAAAAATCATACTAACACAGTATGATTTAATTAGTAAAAACAGGTGTTTGAATTATAAAAAAGAAAAAAAAAAAAAAAAAAAACTACCTCAATCGCACGCAGATCAGCTTTATCCTCATCTTCAAGTTTGAGAAAACCCTCCCCATTTTCTGCTTCTTCGTCATATTCATCTGCAGTTCCAACAGCCCAAATGATCTGAGCTCAGCCTCTTTCTTTGCACGAACCGCAATGGCTCCTTTCCAGTTCTTGAAAACTGGACGCCCACGTACAACAGGAAAAGAATCAAACTTTGTACGGTCGAGATAGAGCAGCTAAGAAACAAACACGAAAAAAATCATAGTTATCAAACCAATTCGTAAAAAAGATTGTTGAAAATCATATATGATATATAGATAATGAAAAGATAACTCACAGTGAGAAAAGTAGCAGCACCGGTGTAGAAACAGTTGGGATCATTTCTGTTCCATCCAATTTTGCTATATTTCAATGAAGAAAGAAGAAACATGGACCAGTTGATACTTGAAATATCAACATCGTCAGACAACCTCATCAACACATACGAACTCACTTTCCCATTTCTTTCACATGACACCATCGTGCTTGCAAACAACATGATAAAGTTCATCCGAAAGATACTATCAACTTCGGTTGAGGTCAGGATCTTAGAACACAGTGAAGATGAACGGGTGACGAACGGGGGTGGTGGAAACTGATTCAACCAATTTTGAACAAAAAGACTACCAATCTTGAGTTCCAAGGTGTCTATATCAGTACCAACATCTTCGAGTCCAAACACATCGTGGACAGCTTGGGAATCAACCTTAATGTTTCCTTTTTGAGTCTTTATTATCATCTCATCACCATCGAAATTGTCAACAACATAGTAAACAAGACTACCCTGCAATTGGTCTATATTAAACCCAATTAAAGAACGAAACCCAAGTCTCGTGACACAAACTTTTTGTTCGGGGGTCAACGAACACATCACCTTTGCAAACTGTGCCGGTGTTATCCTTAGCCTAAGAGCAGGTAGCTTAGACTCAACTTCATCATCAGAAGAAACATCCTTACCTTTGTGTACCACAATCGCCTTAACTTTATGTTTCTGTTAGGGATTATCAACGGCATTGGTAACAGATTGTTGTTTTCTTTTACCTAAAAAATGTGGTTTACAAAAGTAAATCAGTAACATTGAACAAAACAAATCAAAGGTGATATCATTTGTTAACAGCTAAATGTGAATTCCATAGTGATTTCTTGTATAATCACATGTGATTGAAAAAACCTAGAAGATACTCACAAAATTTATACTTACACTCTGATTTAGCAACAACAGATATGCAACTCATACACAGATAAAAGGCACATATTAAACAATCACAACAAATAACATGTGATTAAAGAAGCAAATAACATTTGTTAACAGATTTCAAAAGTGATTTATTATATAATCACATGTGATTGAATAAAACCTAAAAGGTGTGCAACTCATACAAAAGATAAAAAGCACATATTAAACAATCACAACGAATAACATGTGATTAAAGAAGCAAATATAACAGCTAAATGTGTATTCGAAAGTGATTTCTTGTAATAATCACATGTGATTGATAAAACCTAAAAGGTAATAAAAAATTTTATACATGCAATCTGATTTAAGAACAACAAATGTGCAACTCATACAAAAGATAAAAAGCACATATTAAACAATCACAACAAAAATCATGTGCTTAAAGAAGCACACACACGAATGCTATATGACGAAACCCTGAAATTTGAAATCATCAAAGGAATACAAACAAACTTGATTGATTATAAACGAACATCAACAAAACTTGTTAAAATTACCAGTAGTTTTGGCCGGAGCTTTTTTATTAGCCGGAACATGCTTTTCAGCCGACGACGATTTTTTGATTAGAGAATGCTCCGATTTAGCCATGTTTGATGGAAGATAATCGATTAATGTGTATAGCTGTTGATGATTGTTGATAATGGCAGCTTTGATCGGTGTTGATCGAAGAAAATTAGCGATCGATGTTGAAACCCTAGAAAGAAGTGTGTGTTTGTGTGTGAAATACAGATACAATGGAATGAAATTCCAAGCGGTGGTTGTATAACATATTTTGCCTGTGTGGACGAAAATACCCCTCCGCCATATATTGGGACTTTTAATCTGATCCATTGATCAATCTCAATCTAAAGGCTGAGATTTGTCCCCTCAATCTCAACTTAAATATAGGTTTCATTTGAATATTCTTCCGCATCGCTAATGAGAGTCCGTGGTAGACTTATTCACTCTTAGCCAGCCAAAGTTATCAAATATTATACTCAAAGTTAACATTGATTTGATTTATTTATTATTATAAATTATAAATAAATTATAAATTATAGAAATAATTAAAATAATTATAATAAATACCGAGTAGTAAATATAAATTTAAATAGTAATTAAGAAAAGAGAAAACTAAAAGTCATCAGATAAATTAATTGATAGATCAGGGTTGTTAATGTTAGTGATTTTAGTGTCATCAGTCATTTTGTGTAATAAGTTGACTTACTTGAGACAAATGAATTTCTAATTAAACTTTATAACAAGTTAGAAGAGTGTGGAGTGCACGCTTATTTAAACTAACTTGAGTCATTTAATTGAAAAGTTATGTTTACAATTGGTGTCATTTTGACCAAAAGACACAACTATTCATGAAATGGTGACCATTATTAATGAAATTGTGTAACTTGTAATGAAATGATGTCTTACTTTTTAATCAAAAGGTATGCATTTTCATGAAAACATTTATATCAAAAGATGCATCTTTTCATGGTAACCTTTCATGCTCTATAAATAGAGATTATTTGTCTCAATTTCAAGATGACGAAAACATGAACACCCACAACATATAAATTATTTATGTTCTTGACTTCCAATTTTAATTGTCTATATTGGAGTTGTACCTTTGGCTTATCCCGAATAAAGATTTCATGTAACCCTAAGGCAATATATGTATAGGGTCGAAATACTTTATCGCAAAAGTGATTACACGATTCAAAGGTTTATCCGGACAATCAAACCATATTCTCCAACAGTTAACGAACTAACCAAGTTGAGTAGGAGAAAAGTCGAGCTTCACAAGTTTATTAACTACTTAATTCGAGGCGACTCAAACTCGAATAAATGTTAATAAGTATATTTGAGCTCGAGATTGAATCTTTTGTTAATCTTCAAGTTCGAATTTGATGTTCGTGTAGTTGTTGAGATATATTTAGTAAACTAATTATAAAGCACAAATGGCTTGTTTAGTTGTTTACATAGGTCGTTAAACTCGTTTATCGTGTTCGAGCAAATTCATTTATACTTGAGTTATTAGATCCAAACTCAGTGTCAAATATACAATTTTTTTATTTTTTTTTATTTTGTATAAACTAGACTCGTTCGACTCATGAAGCTCGACTTTTTGTTCGACTCAAAATGAAACTAGTTAAGTCGAATATCATGTTTATAAACTTAACTCGTGTAGCTAATCGGGAAGCAATTTTTATTCAAGCCGAACTCAGAGCTTAAATATCCACAAATTTGAACTTGTTTAATGATTCATTTCAAAAAATATTTCGACAAGTTTGTACCAAACAATTTCAAGAGACCAATGAAGCATCTAAGGGAAGATCTTTGAGAGAAAATTTGACATTAATGGACCCACTTGTATTGGACAGCTTGACAGATGCAGACAGCCCATCACTCGTTGAAAGGTGTTCAAGAATGGGCCAAAAACTAGGGTTGGCCCACTTTCATTTCAATGGGCCTCATATTTCTCTTCAAACCGGTGACTATATAAAATATAAAATATATTAATTAATAATAATAATAATAATAATAATAATAATAATAATAATAATAATAATAATAATAATAATAATAATAATAATAATAATAATAATAATAATAATAATAATAATCACTTAATATAAACTAATAATAATAATCTTTATATTAATATAGAATTGTATATCAAGTTGATTCCATATCAAATTATAAATACAAGTATTAAAAAATAATAAGCGTATTTGAATTGATGAACCAAAAGTTATGAAAATTATTTAAAGCATTTTACATAGTTTAGTTTTTGTTCTAAAATTATAAACATATTTGATCAATATAATAAATTATAAATCAAAAGAATAAAAGAAAATTGTAACACAACATAAAAGAATAAATAAATTACGATATTTGATAATGAATACACTAAATGATAAAATGCAACTAACAATATAATAAGTTTTGTCATTGTTTGGTTGAACTCAATAAATTATAAAAATGTATTAGCGATGGTAGCCAAAAGTTATATCGTTTATGCTTTTTCGGAAAAATCGGTCTTCGAATATCTAGGCATGGTAGGTTAAAGATAGAGGACTTTTAGCTTCTATGTGAAGATTACGAGTTCGGCTCCTATTATTATAATCCTTTAACTAAGTACGAGTTATACGACTTTGTTGGTGCATAATCCCAAGTTCTATTATGTAATATGTTCTATTCGTATTGTGTTTACTATTTCAGTCGTGTAAGGATATCGTCATTAATACATTGTGTTTGGATTGTTTAATATAATGACGTGAAATGGTTCGAGCTGTTTGGTTGGCAGCTCAGACCATCGACCGATGGTCGAGGGACTATCACCATCGGCCGTAGGTCAGAGACCACAGGCCGATGGTCACTGTAACTATATATATATATACGGGTGTTGGGTTACATTGTTAGTTTACACACCCTACACCCTCTAGCCGTCGTATTTCGCTGTTACTATTGTCCCAGACCATACCCCAACCGAATATAATCATCTAGGCGTCGATTATATCAACATATAGTTGGTTAGATTGATCCCAAAGTGAAACTCGTATTCGATTCATCCTAGTTTATTGTTTTCCGCCCTTATTCTAGGTTTAACGCTTGATCTAAGGTCCCAGATCGTTTACAGACTTCTCTTTCATAATAATCATGTGACTGGTTAGTAGGGATGACAATGGATCGGATATGGATCGGGTGAGGCCGTATCCATATCCATATCCATTTATTTTTTTTTACTTTTCATCCATCCATATCCATATCCGTCGAGTGAAGCGGGTTAATGGATAATTATCCATATCCGTTTAAATTTATTTTATTTTTAACAATTATAAGCGGTGGTTCACTATATACGATCAAAAGTAATATTTTTAATAGTTTATGCGACCGAAAGTCACATTTTACTAATCTATATAACAAATATTCAATACATAACCTATTAAACGTGTAAAGATATCGACATGTAAGTTGTATACTTTTAGTTACATGAAATCACATTTGAATCACCAAAGTACGATAAATATATTTGATTATTTAAACAAAACAAAATATAAGAAGAAAGTTATATTTTTAGAGAATATATAAACAAAGATGAATATGAATATAATTAATGAAATATCACTACATAAATGATATTAATTTGAGTGATAAATTTATATATTTAGTTATTTCGGGTGAAAGCGAGTTCATCCATATATGAAATTTTTTCATCCACATCCATATCGATATCCATTTAGATCGTTCATATCCACGAATAATCGAATGGATCGGATGGATATCCACTGAATCGGGTATTCATTGCCATCTCTAAACTGGTTTAGTGAAAAACTCTTAGAAAGTCGTTTTGTTTTATGTGCTCGATAAAATCAACTCAATGTCTCAAAGACTTGTGAAAAGCTTAGGAGAATTGGTTTTAGATGGACCAAATTCACGTGCATAGCACGCGGTATATGGCCCACGTGACAAGTGGGAAATCTTAAACTAAGTAAACTTGAATAATAATGTGGTCCGCTTGTAGTCTTATCTACTACTACTAGTAGTACTATACTATGCAAAGATTCTTCCATACATATAATCATTTCTCATTTAATATCCTCTCTTTCACAATTTGATACGGGACCCACACAGTGCGGCTATAGCCAGTAAACGTCATAAATAAATAATGTGTGTTTGTCGTTCTAAAAAACGTTATAAAGAATATGTGGTCGATGACTTAAACTTTTCTTGTGACGTTTTCAACAACTAATCATGCTATTACGAGGCTATGTTGTAACAACATTTTTGTGGAATAACATTCGTACCTTTTGGTCGTAGACTTGTCTCATAGCCATAAGTAGTGCAAGTACACGGGATACTAGTCAAGATTCACATACGATTCAAAGATTTTTCGCCTAGGAATGTTTACAAGAAATGGACCAACCAAGAGGCTAGTCTAAACAATTGTATTTTCATTGCAATTCAAACTTACTTTCACTATTCAACGATGTGTATCTAAGCCTAGAAGAAGTTTGGACCAAGTACTAAGAGTACAATGATATCAATACTTTGGTATGCATATTCTAGGGTCTTTGATGAGCTAGATACTTTTTTTTTGCCGTTGAAGTACAGTTGTATTCTTTTTATAGTACGTTTAACCACAAGACTAGTGGTAGGATCAAGAGGGAAGTAACCATTCGGGGGGAAGCGGGGGGAAGCAAAATTTTTTTTTTTTCGTTTTTTAAAAAAACTTTGTTCACGAACATTATAGATTAGATGAAAATATGAACATTTAGTAGAGACACTTTGTGATAATGTTTTTATTTTGGCGGGAAAACTCTCGAAGAAGTAATATATAACAATTATCGTGTTTTTCGAGCGTATTTTGAGGTTTTAGCTATTGGGGTTTAGATATTAGGGTTTATAGGGTTTAGATATTAGGGTTTAGAAATTTAGGGTTTAGGGTTTAGATTTAGGGTTTAGATTTAGGATTTAGATTGAGTTTTTAACACGAACGGTTTAAAGTTTAGGGTTTAGGGTTTAGGGTTTGGTGTTTTGGGTTTATGGAATAAACCCAAAACACCAAACCCTAAACCCTAAACTCTAAATCGGGCTAAATTTTACTTCAAAAAACATAAAAAAAAAAAAAAAAAAACGTTCATATTCTTCACGAACAATATTATCTTGAATATTATTTTTGTCGATCGTTTTCCCGCCTAAATAATAACATTCATCACGAGTGTCTCTTTTAAATGTTCATATTTTCGTGTGATCTTGATGCCCGAAAAAAAAATTTCAAAAAAAAAAAAACGAAAAAAAAAAATTTTGCTTCCCCCCGATTGGTTACTTCCCCATTGATCCTGCCCCTATATATATATATATATATATATATATATATATATATATATATATTGCTATAAAAATGTTAGGAAATTTTATTGGATATGATTGTCTTTAGTTTGTTAATAAGTTCTTCAAATTTCATGTGTATCAAATAAAGGCAAAAGAAATAAACGAATAAGTCTTTTCCTATTCAAACTATTCAAGGAATGTGAATACTTTTATTAAGAGATACGCGGCCTAACCGAGTTACCTATAACCTTTGACCTGATTCACTAGCCATTCAAAGATATGATGCTCTTATATTTTTAAGCAAAATTTTACAGTTTTCTTGACATCTATTTTTGTTGTGAACCTTAACATAACATTTGTTTACTTGGACTCGATTTGAATCCCTCGTTCACAAAATATGATTCTCTCCTGCGGAACCTCTAGGAGTTTGATTCAAATCATAAAGGGCGTTACTTAGGTGTTGTTTGTTTTTTCCATTGCAGACCTTATTTTGTCTTATGTCCGCGGGCAAGCAGATGTTTTGGTTGCAGACGGTTTGTTTTTTCGAAGACATAAGACAAAATAAGATCTTAAAATGTCTTCAAATTAGAATACCCAAACTACTGCTTCGCATTTTATAAGATGTTTTTACCTAACTTCCACCTAACTTCTCTCCCGATCTATTTCTCCACCTCCCTTTCACATTTCATCCATCTACCTTCTTCACCTACAGTCGCCACCAACTCCAGCCGCCGCCAACTCCGGTTCACCTCCAGCTCCGGCCACCACCAGAATCTCTGATCGTAGTAGCTTAATTTGGTATAATTTTTTCTATTTTTTTTTAATAATAATCTGTTCTAGTCATGAATTTATATAATAATTATATAGTTGTATCGTATTACGTATATCTATACATCTAATTTCGTGGCTTCCTTAATTCCTTGTTTATTTGTAATTTATTTGTAGACATCCTAACTATTACGTGATTTGAGAGGAAAAAAAATTATGTTATGTGATTTGAAATACTCCGAAATACACAATTGTTTATTTGTATTTTATTTGTATATACATTCACCCACTGTAATTTGATTTTAGATATAGTGCACCATTTATTATTTACACAACCTCACTGTAACTTGATTTTAGATATACTTTTGTTGATATCAAATTTATTTATTGATTTCTTTTGACATAGCTTGAATCGCACTCCTATCTTTATAGTTTTCAATAAATCACATATTATGTGATTTGAGATATACAGTAACCATATTAGATAGGTTACTTGTCTGATATATTGTAACCTTTATGCAGTGTTGTAAATCTCCCGAGATCTCGTTTTTAGAAGGCAATCGAGACGAGATGTTCATCTCCCGAGATTTCTCGGTCTACGGGGTCAAACTTAGTCAAAGACACGATTTCTCGGATTTACTTGCTAATTTGTAAGATTTTCTTGTAAAATTCGTAATTTTTAAGATTTTAACGCTCATTTCTCGGATATTTTTGTAAAATTTCGTAAAAACGTATATAAATATACATATATTTATGTTTTTATGTATATTTTTATTAAAAAAACTATAAAGTCAGCGTAAGTCAACGTCCGAGATCTCCCCGAGATTATTCCGAGATGCCGAGATCTCCCTAAAAAAGTTCAAACGAGATCTCCCCGAGATCCGAATTCTCCAAACTTGCCTTTATGTGATATACAATATACGAGAATGATGCGGAGGATGATGGAAATGGGGAGGTTCACCCACATGGAACTAGAGCGGATCGTCAATATATGGTTAATTTGAGAGATCAAATTGCTCAACAACTTATGGAACCTAGAAGATGAATATTTTACCTTTTTTATTTAAGTTATTATGTAAATTGGTTATTGAACTTGTAGTTTAAAGTGTACTTTGATTAAATGTAAATTTATGTTCTTATTTTATTATTTATATTAGTTCAAAGGTCAATTATTCGATAAAACGTCTAAACTACATTAATTCAGAACAAGATTGACATTTGCACACAAAAAAACAATCAGTCTTCAAGTATCAGCTTGCAGACCTCAGAACCACATCTTCTTTGGCAGACGTGGTTTCAGACTGCAGACACAAAACATCTTAAAAAACAAACAGCACCTTAGTTTATATACTTTGTGTTCACCTCCTCTTTTCACGTATCCCTCTGGTTGATCAATGAAAACAAACACATAATCTAAGACGTCTCACAAGTTATTGCATTGACCACTTCCTAAATTACTTAGGCGTGTTTACTTTCCACTTAATGATTTATATTTGTGCAGTTCTTAATTCAGTATGTAAAATTGTTGTTTCTTTATCACTTAATCTGTCACTTAATATGGAAATTAATCTATTTGTAGGAGACATAGAATCAGACACCTCTTCTAAAACAGAGATAAATTTAGAAAAAAAATTAAACACCCCTTAATATATCAAATAGCTATTTTATATTTTTATATGCATCATACACTATAAATCTTCATTTGGATATGATATAAAAATTTCTTTACATGCATATATCGTCGAAACAAATATATGATCCTTTAAAAAGTTCAACATTGGCAAACATACATGATATTGACAATATTTTATTTTATTTTAGAGAAAAGGAAAATATTATCATAAACATGTATAATGTATAATGAATAATGATCTTATTATTTTTAAATAAGGTACAACTACTAGAAATGCCAAAGTACATTTCACCCATGTTGGTCTTCATTAATTACGTACCCTAAAAATCCCTTCACTTTTAACCATTTAAAGTGAATTGTAGTGTATTTAATATTTTTCTATTGGACATTTTAAGTCAACTTTCAAAGTAACAAATAAAGTGATCTTTTACCCTAATTTTATACAACTTATTTAAATAAGAACATGCAACTTTTAATGAAACGTAATATTAACTTTTCATAACATGCATCTAACCTTTTAATTTAACCTACTTATGTTATGTTATGGTCACACAACATTTATAACACCAATATAATATTATTCAGAACTAAAACCAAGACTTGTTTGTTTTCTACTTAAATAATGTAAATCTTAGTTGAAATTATCTCGGAGTTTTTTTTATCGACTTATTTTTTTCTGAAAGACAACAATTTTACTTATATACTTTTCAAGATGATACACAAGATGGAGGCCACAAAGTTTCAAGCCCCCACCTCAATCACAGAATCTCAATCATACATATACATTGTCATTTGCTGCTAAGATAGTAACTAATTGACATTCTTTCACACAAGAAAAATATATGGATTATGTAACCAATTATGTCAATCTATTTGTTTTGACTTGCATCTTTTCTGACTTGACTGACTCTTATTGGCGACTTATTGAGTAGACAGCAAGCGTTGATTTATTGGCGACTTAACTGACTCTTAAAGTCTAAATTAAATTTCAGACAAGATTTAAAATCCATAAAAATTTGATTTTACCATTTTTATGGCGTCTCAATTTTATTTTTATTTTTAAATTTTTTTTCCTACTTATTTGCCGGAGGTCCACTCGGAAGCAATCTCTCTATCCGTCGCATATAGAGAGGGGTGACTTTCTCTACTTTTGAGAGTGTTTTCTATCTGGGTGGAAAATGACTTGTCTTTATTCTGGAATAGGGGAATGATTGTCTACATCTCACCTCCCCCATACACCACTTATGTGGTATTGGGTTTTGTTGTTGTTGTTGTTGTTGTTGTTGTTGTTGTTTCATCTTTTAGCTATTCAATCATAGCTCAACATTTGAATTTCGCTAAGGGCCACTGGACTAGTCCAACACTTATTGTTAAAAACCTTTTGGTTGCGATTTTTTCAAATAAGGTAACCACTAGTCCATTCACCCGCTTGTCATATCTTCGCACCCATTTCTGACATCCCACGATTTGCATTGCCTTTGAATAACTCATTGATACTCAAATTTGTCACGTTACCAAGTCCCCACCAATTGTAAATCTTGGACCAAATCTCGAAGCTTTGAGGGCATAGAACAAGCGAGTGGTCAACTAACTCAACCTCGCCATCACAAATAGGGCAACGGACGAAGTTTAAGTCGATACTTCGTTTGCCTAATTCTTCCAATACCGGAATACGTCTTCGCCTAACTCTTCACATAAAAACCTCAACTTTTTTTGGTACCAAGTTATTTCGCAAAGTCTCATTACTATTATTACTAACATGAAAAACACTAGAGTTAATAATATTAGTAAGAGCGTAGTTGAAAAGGTACCACTATTGTTTAACTTCCAACCCCACATATCGACCTTAAAATTACTTCGCTGCAATTGTTCGAGTAATGCCATTAACTGATCAAGTTCATCAGCCACTCGGCTAGCTGGTCGTCGCAACCAATCCCAAGAGTCAACATATCGTGGACCGTCCCAATCAATTCTGTTACCAACCGAAACCTGCAGAGTTGATTCCAACCTTAATAGTCTTTTAAACTTGTCTTTTACCGCACCAATTTTTTTTTTTTTTTTTTTTTTTTTAAAGCAAAAATTATATTAACCACGAGAAAAGTACATCTTCCAGACTCGATACAAGAGAGCTAAGAACTAACACAATTAACAACAAACGACCAAGTCGACTAAACAACTATAATGAACACGAGATGTAGAGTTAACATCTCGGTTTACAACTAACTCGATGTGAGATAAATGCTTGGGTTTTACCGCACCATTAATTAGCCACAGGTCGTTCCAAAAAGAAGTGAAATTACCGTCACCAATTGTCTTCACGAAAGAGTTCCTAAAATTGATACTAAGAGAATCTATGTATTCTCCCACGTTAACAATATTATTCCATTTCGAATTATAAGAGTGAGAATGATAAGAACCCCTGAACTCATATGACCCGACGACCCATAAAACTCGAGATAACTTTGACAAACAAGGAAGTGATTTCGTTTTTAAACCTTCACCACTATTTGCCAATCGAAGCTAATTTTTGGGGAGTAATTATTATAAATATAATGAAAAACCTTTAAAAAAAAATATGAATTATCATGTTAAGTTACGACTTTTCAAAGTTTAACGTAATTTTTGGTATTATGCATGGTCTGTAGAATGTTAATTTGATATTTTTTGCTTAATCACACTTACACTTTTAAAGAGTTTTTTAAGAGATAAGGGTAACTTGAAAAAGTAATTAAAGGAATCTAGTACTTTCAAAAATATTTAAAATATCCATTTTTCTTTTCTTTTTTTTTAAACAACAAATTATTAATTATTACTCCGTATTTATTATTAGAGTTGTATTCAGAAGAAACTAAGTAAAAGGTTGAGATCCAAGGAGTGCTTCTCAGCCCTTGGATCATTTTTGATCAATGAACCATATTTAACCACCAAATAATACAAGGAGGGTAGTTTGGTCTTTTTACAAATTAAATTACCAACAACAAAACCTGTGCAGCTCCTACACGCCATTGATATCGTTAACCTAAAATTCATCACTCCGGCGATTGATACACGAAATCCGGCGATTGATACACGAAATCCGACGATTGACAATGAACGATTGATGTTTCTTCGGCGAAATCAGACTGATTAATTTGTTCGATCCGAATTGAATATTCATTCAATCCGGCGATTAACGATGATTCAGGTTTCTCCGGCGTCGATTCCATAAGCATCCGTTCAGTCCGTTCAATTCCTTCACCCGTTCGATCGGATTCACTCCGATTCGTGATATACGATTCACTAACTTGGTTTCACTCTGGATTGCTCAATAATCGTTCACTCAGGTGAATTCATTTTTCAATCAATTCATCTTCACCTTCAATTAAAGGAATGGAACTGGAATACGATATGAGTGATGAAAAAATAATGAAGATGAAACTGCTGAAGGTATGTTAATTTTTTCCTTTTCAATCACATGTGATTGCATTTGATGTTATTTGTAGGAGCTGTGAAATTATATTTTTTGTATTTATCATATGTAGTTGATCAAACTCATGATGCCTTTATTTTTATTTTTATTTTTACATATTTAGATGTTTAGAAACTTAATTTGTGTTCATCATTTATTAGATGTGACACTGATGTGCTAGTTGAACTCATGGTTTGAAAATTGTTTGGCTTGCGTTGAATTAATGTTGATAAGTTTGGTAAATGGTCTCACAAGATGTGAAAAAGAAAGCTTCTGGTGTTAAGCTACCGGTTGTTGATGTTACTCAGTTTGGTTATTTCAAAGTTTTGGGAAATGGAATGGTTCCACTTTCACAACTAATGGTTGTTAAGGCAAAACTTATTTCAAACACCGCAGAGAAGAAGATTTAGGAGGCTGGTTGTGCTGATTCGCTTACTGCTTAGATTTGCTGATTCACTTGCACGATCTTTCATATTGCTAGTCTGTTATACTAATATTTCATATTGCTAGTATGTTTTATTATGGCAGCATACAGTTTCAAATTGTTTGATTTGTTGGTGATTATGATATGTGATTTGACTACATGTATTTGCAAAAGTTGATAATGAGAGAAATATTTTTTAGTTTTTGTTATTGTTTCACACAATGTTAATAAACAGTTGTGTATATGATTTATGTGGTTGGATAAGCCAATCAATCTGATTAGATAAGCTAATCACATGTGATTAGATTAGTCAATCACATGTGATTAGATATCCATCACATGTGATTGGTGAGTCAACAGTTGTGTTATTGATTTATGCAATTGAATAAGCCAATAGTTGTAGAATCATCTTGTTATAAAATGATTATATAATCACGTGTGTTTGTTATATAATCACAAGATTGGTAGAATCACATGACCATCTTTGTTATATAATCACGAGATTGGCTCTCAAAAATCGCATGGGTTGGCCTTCATAATCACAAGTGATTGGCTTTCAGAATCACATGTGATCAACCTTCACAATCACCAGTGATTGACTTGAGGAATCACTTAAAGGTGTTTAATAATTTCAATCAACCATGGTACATAAAACAAAAAACATATATACACATGTGATGGACTTTTACAATGATTAGCTTTTACCATCACATGTGATTGGCATGACAAATCACACGTGATTGGCATACAGAATCACATGTGATTGATTGAGATAATCATATGATTGTCTTTGTTATATAATCACAAGATTGGCTTTCAAAATCGCATAAGTTGGACTTCACAATCACAAGTGATTGGCTGTCACAATCACCAGTAATTGAATTGCAGAATCACTTATAGTTGTTTAATAAATTCAATCAACCATAGTACATAATGTTAATCAACAGTTGTGTATATGATCTATGGGGTTGGATAAGCCAAGCACATGTGATTATATTAAGAACATGTGATTGGTCATGCAGAAATCACAAGTGATTGCCATAATCATAAGTGATTGAACATGTTCAATAACAAGTGATTGCCATAATCACAAGAGATTGGCAATGAAAAATCACAAGTGATAGCCAGAATCACAAGTGATTGAACATGCAGAATCACAAGTGATTGGCAACATCACAAGTAATTGACAATGAAAAATCACAAGTGATAGCTAGAATTACATGTGTTTAGCTATGCAAAATCACATGTGCTTAACATGTAAGTGATATGCACTATGAAAACCATCAACAAATAGTAACATACAAACATAAACATACTAAAATCTGTTAAAAATATCATAACATACTAACAATAACATACTAACAGTAACATAACACATGTGTTAAGCAAGACAATTCACTTTTAACAACTAAGCAACTAAAATCTAGAATATGTTTTTGACAAAACAATTCACTTTTCACCACTAAAATTCTCCATTGTCTTTGCAACACGTTCGGGTCTTGAATTTTGTGCTTCAATAACAAGGTTCCGGTAATTTTCTTTCATATAAAACTTGTTAAATGAATTTGCACTTCGAATCATCAAGTTGGCATGCTGGTTCAGAGAATGTGTCAAAAGCTTCGCGGCATACTAGACCCTCAACTTCCTCAGCTAATTTTTTTATTCCACCGATTCAGGAAACAATTCCTCCATCCAATTCCCATCGGCTGTGGCTTTATATCTTTCCATGTGGTACATGGCAAAAACACCGCAATCAACAGCCTTATCTCTTGTAACCCATGGCAAAATGATTCGCTTTGCATTCAGTTTTTCAATCTGATCTGTCATTGGATGCTTGTGCACTTTTAGATACTCACCAAAGCAGTATGTCTGGAAAAACAAATTAGAAACATAAACATCAGCTTTTCAAAAAACACATGTGCTAAAAATAACCTCATTTTAGTACATGTGATAGAACTATGTAATCACAAGTGAATGAATGATGTAATCACATGTGATTGAATGATACAATCACATGTGATTGAATAGTCTAGTGACATTTAGAAAATGTATTTATTACTGAAAAATATAAAGTGCTAATACAAAAATGAAATGATATTATACGGTCAACAATCAGTGGCTAACTTATTTTATATACAAATATACAAATAACTAACATTCTAGAAAAGAAAACTAACCAAGAGGGTGCAAACTTTGGCGTATCTTTTAGCAAAGTTTGAAGTCAAGCGAGCGTTGTCAAGTATTTTAAGCTTTGGAACTCTAAAATCAAACACAAGCACAAAGAAATGACTCTTTCTGCAGACGTGGAAAAAAACCTGTTGAAAAGAAAACAAGCATTCAAATAACTCTCAAATCAGACTTGACTTTGTCGTCCTCGATGTTCTCAGAATTAACCATGTAATCAAAATCATCCTTCTCATCCTCAACCTTTTTTTTTCACCATCATCCTTCTTATCATCATCATCATCAACATTATTCTTCTCATCGTCGTCCTTGATATCACGATCCAGAACCTTCACCTCATCGCCCTCGACAACTCTAAAAACTTGATTCAATTTACTTTGATAAGAAATCAAAGTCTTCTCATTTGAAAATTTCAATAAACCTTCTTTTATTTTGGTTGACAAAAACAGCTTAAGGTCATCAACCAATTTGAACTTCTCTTCGATAACTTCACAATAATCCTGCATATAAAGCCGCAAAACATTAGAATATTATGTGATGCAGTAAATTAAAAAGTAATCACATGTGATTGGCAAAGCAGAATCACATGTAATTGGAAAAAAGCATAGATAACATGTGAGTGGCAAAAGCAGAATCACATGTGATTGTCAAAACAGAATCACATGTGATTGGTAACAAGCAGAATCAGAAACATAGTAGATAGAAGGAAAAATACCTTAACCGAATGAATGTCATTCTTTTTATCTTCCAATTTTAAAAACTCCTCTCCATCTAGTTCAGGATCATACTCTGGTGCAATTTGACTATCACAATCACAAGTGATTGGCAAAGCAAAATCACAAGTGATTGGACAATCACATGTGATTGGAAAAGCAGAATCACAAGTGATTGGACAATCACATGTGAGATAATAATCCTTTAGGGATCTAAAACCACAACATAAGCATTATCACTTGCTAAGAACATGTATAAACTTGTAAGCTGGAAAAACTATGGTTTAAAGATACAACAAAGCTAATATAGGATTTTCTTTTTTTAATGTCTATAATAATATATAATGTCATTTTAGTTCAAAGCAACAGTCATCTAATCATATTCATTGTGTCATTCAACATACTGAACTTATGTGAACTAATTACAACTAATTGAACATTTATGAATCACCATCACCATGCCCTAATATTAAAGTACAATATCAATTAAGATATACTAAGTTTACTAGTTAATCATTAAAAATCATATCAGAAAATTATCACTCAACAATGACAACAAGCATACTGATTACATGTTCTAACTACAACAGATCAAACAACTCGAGTGCATCATACCACAACCTAAATCTATAAAACCTAGATTCACTAATTAATTAAGAAGAAAGTAATTAAGCTCGAATAGCATACACTACAGGCAGTACCTGACCGACCTGAGATGACATAAAAGCAATTGAAACCGGTTTCCGATCACTGCTCATCTTCATTCCAGGCAACACAGCTTTCACCAATTTGAAATCGGAGAATCGTTTGATTTCGCCATTGTTTATAGATGATTGTTGATTTTTTGATCGATTAGACGATTATTGTTGTTTGATGTTGATGATTGCAGATGGAAGGTTTGATTGTTGTGGATCGATCGAAGTACTGTTTGTGAAACCCTAGAATCGTAACTGTGTGTGTTCTTCAATGAGAGAGGTTAACGAATTGAATGAGATACAAATTCTGAAGTGTAAAGTATATTGTTTGTAAATGGACGAAAATGCCCCTCCGCCCAAAATACTTATATTTCTTAAAGTTAATCATAAATCATTGATCAAAGTGAATCTAAGGGCTGAAAATGATTCCCTTAAACCCAAGATAAAACTTGAACTCAAATGAATATCCTTCTTATTAATACAATACTTCGTACAAAACAAGTAACATTACTCTAAATGGATGAAGCTACTATGGCTATATAACAGCCACTGACTTTACTAATTATTTCAATTGCTACTACCATTTTGTCTTTTTAATTTGATCTCACAACGTTTCAAAATATAATACTCTGTAGTGGTCACACATTTTTTTTTTCATTTTAATCGATTTTCTTTAAATATCTCACAAGTAACTAAATAATTTTTAAAAGGAAAAAGCAATCTATTGAAACAAAAGTGGCAATACAGTACAAAAAACTCAAGGGTTTATTCAAACCCAAACAACCAACATCAGAATGCTAATGGCCCAAACTAACAACAATAGAGAAACAATTGCTAAACATGTAACTATCCAAATTAGTAGCAAAACAAGAAACAATACAATGCATCAAACTTGACCCAAACTAATAACTCGAATAAGTTCTTCTTTGTCTTTGAAGGAGTTTTTCCTCAACTCTCGAGTTAGATCATTTTCACTTTCTGAATGTGACATCTTCCAATTGTCAATGATAGCTGTATCGACGCCCTCAATATTAGCAAAACAAGAAGGCAATTGACTATTACTATGAGTTCCTTGTCCATCATCACCTCGATTTTCATCTCCATCTGAGTTCTATCTTCATCTCTATCTTGAGTATTTTATCCAACTCCAAGATTATTTGTATTTCCAGTATGGTTTACATCCTCGTTATCATTCATATAAACTTCATTATCTGATTCAAATCCGCTACTCAAGTCATTGCTAATGACTGTAATAGAGAAATCGAATCAAAGTCTTCATTTTGAACCATGTATGATAGGATATTAGAAGTTAAAGAGTCAGTACTCCTTTTTTCGAATTGTAAATAGGGAAAATAATCGAAATTAAAGACAGTGAAACTTTACCTGATCAATGGAGTGGATTGGTGGCGAGGGTATGTGATAAAGAAGATGACGACGATTTCTCGGGGAAGAAGAATACCGACGGTCGATTTACGTTAGGGTTTGTAGGTATATGGGCCGTTACTTTTGGCCTTTATTATTTAGTATTGAGTTTTAAATTTTATATTATATAAAAAATAATGAGATAATAGTAATTAATAAATACGTTTCAAAGTGCTCATTTTCTTAAATAAATTTTCAGAATACTATAGTCAGTTAAAAAACTACACTTTTAAATGTACTTTTAGTAGATATTCTTTCTATATTTATCAACCGATCTTTACACGCGGGTAAAAGGTAATTTTAATATTAACATATTAACTATTAGACAAAAGTTATGAATATTGTCAGGGGTATTTTCGTCTTTTTTACCTTCTTTTTTTTCTTCCCTTTTCCCTTCTTTCTTTCAAGTAACACCACAAAAGCCCCCCACACTTTGTTCAAAAATTAAAATCGACCCCCAACACAGGGGTTAAAGCGTCAAATCAAAAATTTTATAAAATATCTTAAATAAACTCCACTCAAATATTCAACAGGTCATATCTTCTCGCTCGCAACAAGTTAAATTTTTTCGACACCATCCTTAAACTCGAAATAATTTTATGAACACAATGTCACTAACTATACGCAAAACGGCACTTTTAAAAAAATGCTAAATATTTAGGGTACTATTCATATATGTTGATTTTTCACTCGCATGCTCCGTAACTAAACACAATAAAATACATTAAAAATCGAACCCCCGGCGCGAAGCGAGGGTTCGAAAACTAGTTGCAACTAATAACTAATAGAGGTTAACCACACAGGCTTGTCTGAGTGGTTAACGAGTTGCCCAATGAATCACACCACTCGGGTTCAATTCCTTGCTATGCCAAATTGTTCAAAAAGGGAGTGTGACTAGAGGGTGCGCATAGTTCGCAATTCACCCGGTACCAGGTCTCCCGCTCGGAGGGCTTGATTACCCGATATTTTACTTTCTATGAGGGAGCCAATGTGCTCGTTCATAGGAGAGTTTCCTCGTTTACTAAAAAAAAAAAAAAAACCTAATAGAAGTTAACTTTAAGTCTGACCAAAACATAAACATAAAACCAAGACATACATATATTTATTGACAAAGTATTACAAAATATATAAGGATAACAAAAACATTTTTTATTTTTGTATAGGTAATATTAATAATTAGTAATATTAATATTAACAATATTCATAATAATATGTAATGTAATATATAAAAGAAATAGTAATATTAATTTGAATATATTGGTGGCCGTAAAAATTAAGGGAAGACAACGACGGTTCATCCTTAATAGTTAAGACACCATTGTCGGATTCGGTCCCCCGCACCGGTCCCCGCTCTACCACCCACACACTTTTTTTATCTACCAAAATAAGCATTATTATATCATATACTCTTTTTTATTATTATTATTATTATTATTATTATTATTATTATTATTATTATTATTATTATTATTATTATTATTATTATTATTATTATTATTATTATTATTATTATTATTATTTTATTGTATACATACTAATTGAAGTGTGAAAGCTGGTCGCTCGCACAACGATAAAACGGCATCACATAATAAATTTACAATACATGCCTCTAACACAGTTAGACATGCCAAATTTGCATGGTCTATAATTGTAAAATTAATATCCTTTTTAGAAAAACCTCATGCACATTTTAACGGGACGTATCTTCCCGCTCGCCGCTAGTTCAATTCTTACGACATCACCATTTAACTTGGAAAGCTGGTCGTTCTCAAGGATAAAACGGCATCACAAAATAAATTTACAATACACCCCCGAACAACGTTAGACATGTCAAATTTGCAGGGGCTAAAATTGTAAAATTAATATCCTTTTTAAGAAAACCTCGCACATTTTTAACGGGACGTATCTTCCCGCTCGCCGCGAGTTCAATTCTTACGACATCACCATTTAACTCGACACAACAAAACTAAGTACGCGCGAAACGGACGCTTTTTAGAAAACGCTAAATATTTCGGGCTATAATCCATACATATACACAGACGCAAAATAAACGAGCCAAACTAACTACATCACACCCATGGTTCCGTCTTCCTTTTTTACATGATTTTTCTGGTTCTAAAAATGCGCAGGCAATTAGGTACACTAGGTACTAACTACATGAATTCAACCACAGCCTCATCACCGTGTTTTTGGTTCTGTAAGTATATAACGCTACGTTAAATATGAATACGCAGCCGGAAAGGCCCCGCCACATCGCGCGGGCCATTCCAGATCTAGTTTATATATATTTCGTAAGCCTAATAAAATCATAAACTATAAATTCGTAAAACTAGTATTTAATTGTATATAATTACTATATTTACTATATATCAATATATTTGTGGACCAATATTAATTTATTTATTTTCTTATAATGAATTAACAAGTATTATGTTATTTGATATTCGGTTTCATCGCGTACGTCTAACTAAAATTTTACCATTTCCTGACGAGTCTTGACACATAAAACTTTAACCATTTATATGTTTCCTTTGATACTTGAATATAGTAAAATAAAATAAAATAAAAGAGTTCTTGTGAGTATGAAGCTCAGACAGTGACGGAGCCTGAACACTAACAATGAGGGGGCTAAAAAATTCAATCAAAACATGTAGTTTTCAATATGAATAAAGGGATACATTCGATTTGTTTAACTAATTATTTTATGTCACTAAAATAACCCTAAACTCCTAAATTTTGAATGAAATATGCAGGTAGTGTTTAATAAAATAATATATAATGTATATGGTAGTATATACAAATAATACAAAAGTTTAAGAATTGATGAAATAATATTAAATTCAATGAATAAACTGTATGTTAGACGTTCAAACTTCAGTTTGGTGGGGTCAAGATTTGAACTTAATAAAATTAGTCCTTAAAATCGTAGAAATTGCTAGTAACGACAAAGCTTTTTGGGGGGACCATGACACCCTCCTGCCCTTATTATCCTCCGTCAGTGAGCTCAGGGGCTCTAAGCCTCTAATGCAGTTCAAAATGCAGCTGAGAAATGAGGCTTAGATTGGAAGTTTAATAAGTTTGAATATGCCGATGTTTAAGTCTTACGTTGTATTGACGTTAGTGTATTTCGTTTGTAGAATTTGGTTTGTAAGTTTGAACAGACAGAAATGTTCTGTTGCATTGTTTTGTAAGTGTCTGAAGGCTTGCCTTTTCTAATATAATTTTACATTGGAAAAGTAATTTATAACTTCAGAGTTATACGCATTGCAAAAAAAATGTTTAGAAACAAAAACGTTTGTGAATATTAGACCGATTGTATCGGTTCACCACCAACGGCGTGGCAGCCGATGTGGTACCAACCAACCCGCACCTCATCCGTTTCAATGTGTGGGATGGAGAAAAAAAGGTTGATGGCCGTTGCCATTCAACGCATGGAGCAACGGATATGTTAGGACACGTGGCAGCGATTTGGTGGTCGATTTTTATATTCGTTACAAATAAATAAAACAAATTTTTTTTACTGAAATATTATTTCCTAAATATACATATTTTTATTCATTTTTATCACAAACACATACATAAATCAATATAAATTATTTTTTTTTACCCCAAAAAATGTCTAATTTAAACACTCCATTCACTCAACAAAATGATAATTTATATCCCCAAACACCACTTAACCAAGCCAGTTCGTTTTGAAATATTATGGTGTTCGGTCGGACAAATACTCGGGATTATCATCCCCACCACTCCAAACACCTAGTCCTCAACAATTTTTCAACATAACTAGAAATTTGTTCGGGTTCAATCAACCTTTAGATTCGATAAATCTTGAACAACAACAACTATGGGTATATTTTCAACAACAACAAAGTCAACAAATGTTTCAACATCAATTTATTCAACAACAACAAATGCAAATCCGAACGCAACAAAAGCAATCGCGAAATCAAGAAGCGCAACAAATGCAATCGCAACAAACACAATCGCGAGTTTCGTATAGACTCAAGAAAAAGGATATAGGTAAAAATATATATAGTATTTACTTAGAATATATATTATTATTAATATTATTATCATTATTATTATTAAATTATATGTATTAATATCATACATATATACTCCACTGTTAACATTATTATGTTATTAATGTCTATTATTATTATTATTATTATTATTATTATTATTATTATTATTATTATTATTATTATTATTATTATTATTATTATTATTATTATTATTATTATTATTATTATTATTATACATATATACTTCAATGTTTAACATTATTATTATTATTATTTTTATTATTATTATTATTATTATTATTATTATTATTATTATTATTATTATTATTATTATTATTATATAGGGAAAAAGGTGGATGAAGGTACGTCGAGGAAACAAAAGGCATGGTCACAA
This sequence comes from Rutidosis leptorrhynchoides, assembly GCF_046630445.1. Taxonomy (NCBI): domain Eukaryota; kingdom Viridiplantae; phylum Streptophyta; class Magnoliopsida; order Asterales; family Asteraceae; genus Rutidosis; species Rutidosis leptorrhynchoides. Next base: position 20,224,378 of record NC_092343.1, on the reverse strand, counting down.
AAAGAGATTTTGTGATTGCCAGAATGTTTTTGTGATACTTCGGAGAATCCAATTGTTGGCCGAGCGCAAAAGCAAAAAAGTTTTTGGGGGTCGGTAATGAAAAAGTTTAAAAATAACGAAGATGATTGGGTACACGACGAAGATTCGTTATCTTCAAAATGGCGCGATGCGAACAAGGTATGTACGGAGTTTTTGCCGATCTATAAGGATATTAAAGAACATTGGCGTAGTGGAGCAAATGATGATGACGTTTACAAGAGTGCATTGCAATCATATTATAGTCAATATGATAAGCACTTTATTTTGAAGGAAGCTTTTTTTTTTCTTGAGTGGTCATCTAAAGTGGAAGGTACCTAATGATCTAGTTGCAAGAGTTCGAGAAGAGTTTGCGGATGTTGACGCTGTTGGGGAAACTTAAGGAGACCCGGTACGATTCTCGCAAGACTTTGAGGCGGAGTTGTTTGGAGACGTGCCGATGTCACGTCCCGTTGGACGTAATAGAGCAAAAAAAAAGCCCAAAAAAGTTCGGCTTCTTTGGACGCAGGAGCGTCTTCTCTTGGTAAGAGTTCGAGTTCGTCAAGGGTGGGGGAATTTTTGGACGAAATGACTAATGTGGCCTCGAAAAAGACTAGTGCGCTTGATAAATTCAATCATTATGTTGATATGCAAACCGCTGTAACACAAATTGATTTTTCGGGGCGATCATCGGCCAAAATGGAAGATTCGGAAGACGTGATACGTCTTCAAAATCTAAAAAAGTATGTTGGTAGCCAGATGAAAGATTTCCCAAATGTGTAGGATTAGTTTATGATTTCACGTCTTTATTTTATGAATTTAAATTATGTAATTTGCTTTTTTAGCATTTCTAATTATGTATTTTTTATTATTTTATGGTATTAATTAAATGCCTTTTTATTTGATTTAAAATATGTGACATTTTTGTTAACTTTTATTACATAAATCATATAAAAGAAATTAATATAACCAAAAAAAAAAAAAATTAAAATGTCACATCAACATTCCACTAACAACTCACACTAAAAACCCACACCACCACTACTCCACACAAAAAACTCACACATCATAATCATCAAAAAAGTACAAAAAAAACAACACACACCACCAACTACTACAAATGGTCTTAACATGTCAATACAACGAATATTAGTGAAAGATCTTACCGAGTGCGTTTTTATAAACGTATAATCATTTTTAGTCAAGCCCGTTTGTGCTTATTTGTAATTTTTGATGGGAATGAACTATTTACTTACATAAATGTTATAACATGGATATATATTAAGTTGATCGAGGGTGATAAAGAGATTATCAGAATTACTTATACGTGAAAATTTATTTGTATATATATTGATGAGGTTTAAAAGAGATCACAGGGGTAATCTTCCAAGTCTCCAACTTATGTCAGTTATGTGTCAATTCAGTTTGATAATGTTTGATGTTCGTAACCGTTTTAAACAAACTTATATCGTGTGTCTTGACCAACCCGATTAAACTTATATCGTGTGTCTTGAGCTATGCTTTATAAGTTGTTGAATTCTAGAAAAGTGTGATCTTGTGGTTTAGTTGAATATTAGTTTATTTTGTGGCTAGAGATAGATAATATTTTGACCATGAATGTGATATAGCATATACCTTAAGTTTAATGACTTGTTTAAAATTGTCTTAACATTCCTTGAATTGATTAATTTGAAATGTTTTGATGATATCTCCTTGGGAGTATAGTTCTCAATTATTTTTTTCTTTATTTGCTTGAGGACAAATAAAACCCAAGTGCAGAGGGATTTGATATAGCGTATGTTATACATGTTTTTATATATCTTTTTATCAGCAATATAGTTGTTATTTTGTGTATATATATGAGTCAATTATGTGAACTTTCGATACTTAATGACTTATAATTTTCAGATTATTTAGGGGAATTTTGTGAAGTATGAGAAGATGGACGTTTAGAAGCGGACTTGAAGAAAAGAAGAAATCTGAGCTGCTGGAATACAGGATGAAAGTCCCAGTTTCACCTAGAAAGCGACTCATGCGATCTGATGTAGAAAATTATTCAAGCTGGAAGAAAGAGCCTCTTTGATAGTGAAAGTGTCGTTTGGAAGATGAAGGCGTTGCTTAGAAGTCAACCGACACTTTGATTTTTGTTCTAGACCTTTGAGCCGAGAAAGAAAGTGTCGCTTTCTGATGGAAGCGCCACATCGTTCATGAGAAAGCGCCAGTAAGAGTCGCTTTGTGCTAGGGCTTGATGGAATTTGTGGGGCGGAAGCACCGCTTAGGGCTTGGAAGCGACGCTTGTATGCGACGAACAGTTAACGCAATTATAGGTCACTGCGATCGTACAACACCATGTTGTAGATTAATAATTCAGTTGCAAAGTAGTTGATATCGCTCGAATTACACATATTTATCCTCGCGATATCTTTCTCCATTTGTTCGTTTTGAAGAATTTATTGATCATAAGTGATGGATTGTTGGTTAGAGGATGGTTCAAGGCAAAAAGTCCAAAAATCTAAATTTATGCAAAATATTCAAGATTTGAGCCTAAGAAATGAACCTAGTGAAGTTTTGGAGTGCAAATGAAGTTTCAGGGTCAAAACCGGCGCTCCTATGTGCTAAAACGTGTATTAAAAAGTCAGTGACCAAAAGCGGGCTCTCAGCCTCAAAAGCGGCGCTCCTGTCTATTGCGGTGCACCCAAAAGCGGAGCTCCTACCCCTATTGCGGCGCTCCTGACGCTGATTCAGCCTAAAAATTCAGCCAACCTATAAAAGCATATTTGGGGTTTTTGAGTGAGAGAGCTGCAACTTAGGGCCGTTTTGGAACCCTAAATGGGTTCAAATCATGATTCCATCAAGATCAAAGCCTAATTTCATGTCCAAGTCAAAGATTAGTGAAGCTATAAGCTAGATCTTCATCATCCATCTCAATTTTTGTAATCTCTTTCCTTTTTAACACTAGTTCTTCTCCATTTTGATTGTAATGATGATTGCTTTAGTTTTACTTGATTTTGTTCTTGTTTATCTTATGATTATAGCTTAGATTACTTGTGTTCACTTGATTTGTAAACTTGATGCTTGGATTTTGCCCTAATCTATGAATTGGGTGTTTGAATGAGTTGATGATTATTGTGCTTGATTGATGATCCATTGCTATGCATTTGTTTTAGACTTTACTTTGATTACATAGATTGTGTAGCTTTTATAAGTGATTTAAATAGTGAAATAATTTGTGCTTCAACACCTTGTGTGATCTAGACAATCAAATTGGGGATTTCAAGTGATTTTGTTCTTGGTTGGGTTGGTTTTCAATTGGTCTTTAGTCAATATAGTGGTGTTTGATTATCTTAAGTGATTTTGATATTTAAAGGATTTTAAGTGATTTAAATCCAAAATCGAGTCTCAATGATCTCACTCAAAACATAGTTTGATTTTTTGAAATGAGTCTACGTGAGTTAACGAATTTCATTTGATTGAGGTTTTATGAAAGTTGACGAATGGAAATGAAACAATATGTTTAAACATTGTTGTGTAATGAATGAGTTGGGTAATGAAATGTCCCGTTCTTATTGATTAAAAACGTTCCATATTACTTGATTTCGTTGCGAGGTTTTGACCTCTATATGAGACGTTTTTCAAAGACTGCATTCATTTTTAAACAAACCATAACCTTTATTTCATCAATAAAGGTTTAAAACGCTTTACGTAGATTATCAAATAATGATAATCTAAAATATCCTGTTTACACACGACCATTACATAATGGTTTACAATACAAATATGTTACAACAAAATAAGTTTCTTGAATGCAGTTTTTACACAATATCATACAAGCATGGACTCCAAATCTTGTCCTTATTTAAGTATGCGACAGCGGAAGCTCTTAATAATCACCTGAGAATAAACATGCTTAAAACGTCAACAAAAATGTTGGTGAGTTATAGGTTTAACCTATATATATCAAATCGTAACAATAGACCACAAGATTTCATATTTCAATACACATCCCATACATAGAGATAAAAATCATTCATATGGTGAACACCTGGTAACCGACATTAACAAGATGCATATATATAAGAATATCCCCATCATTCCGGGACACCCTTCGGATATGATATAAATTTCGAAGTACTAAAGCATCCGGTACTTTGGATGGGGTTTGTTAGGCCCAATAGATCTATCTTTAGGATTCGCGTCAATTAGGGTGTCTGTTCCCTAATTCTTAGATTACCAGACTTAATAAAAAGGGGCATATTCGATTTCGATAATTCAACCATAGAATGTAGTTTCACGTACTTGTGTCTATTTTGTAAATCATTTATAAAACCTGCATGTATTCTCATCTCAAAAATATTAGATTTTAAAAGTGGGACTATAACTCACTTTCACAGATTTTTACTTCGTCGGGAAGTAAGACTTGGCCACTGGTTGATTCACGAACCTATAACAATATATACATATATATCAAAGTATGTTCAAAATATATTTACAACACTTTTAATATATTTTGATGTTTTAAGTTTATTAAGTCAGCTGTCCTCGTTAGTAACCTATAACTAGTTGTCCACAGTTAGATATACAGAAATAAATCGATAAATATTATCTTGAATCAATCCACGACCCAGTGTATACGTATCTCAGTATTGATCACAACTCAAACTATACATATTTTGGAATCAACCTCAACCCTGTATAGCTAACTCCAACATTCACATATAGAGTGTCTATGGTTGTTCCGAAATATATATAGATGTGTCGACATGATAGGTCGAAACATTGTATACGTTTCTATGGTATCTCAAGATTACATAATATACAATACAAGTTGATTAAGTTATGGTTGGAATATATTTGTTACCAATTTTCACGTAGCTAAAATGAGAAAAATTATCCAATCTTGTTTTACCCATAACTTCTTCATTTTAAATCCGTTTTGAGTGAATCAAATTGCTATGGTTTCATATTGAACTCTATTTTATGAATCTAAATAGAAAAAGTATAGGTTTATAGTCGGAAAAATAAGTTACAAGTCGTTTTTGTAAAGGTAGTCATTTCAGTCGAAAGAACGACGTCTAGATGACCATTTTAGAAAACATACTTCCACTTTGGGTTTAACCATAATTTTTGGATATAGTTTCATGTTCATAATAAAAATCATTTTCTCAGAATAACAACTTTTAAATCAAAGTTTATCATAGTTTTTAATTAACTAACCCAAAACAGCCCGCGGTGTTACTACGACGGCGTAAATCCGGTTTTACGGTGTTTTTCGTGTTTCCAGGTTTTAAATCATTAAGTTAGCATATCATATAGATATAGAACATGTGTTTAGTTTATTTTAAAAGTCAAGTTAGAAGGATTAACTTTTGTTTGCGAACAAGTTTAGAATTAACTAAACTATGTTCTAGTGATTACAAGTTTAAACCTTCGAATAAGATAGCTTTATATGTATGAATCGAATGATGTTATGAACATCATTACTACCTTAAATTTCTTGGATAAACCTACTGGAAAAGAGAAAAATGGATCTAGCTTCAATGGATCCTTGGATGGCTCGAAGTTCTTGAAGCAGAATCATGACACGAAAACAAGTTCAAGTAAGATCATCACTTAAAATAAGATTGTTATAGTTATAGAAATTGAACCAAAGTTTGAATATGATTATTACCTTGTATTAGAATGATAACCTACTGTAAGAAACAAAGATTTCTTGAGGTTGGATGATCACCTTACAAGATTGGAAGTGAGCTAGCAAACTTGAAAGTATTCTTGATTTTATGAAACTAGAACTTTTGGAATTTATGAAGAACACTTAGAACTTGAAGATAGAACTTGAGAGAGATCAATTAGATGAAGAAAATTGAAGAATGAAAGTGTTTGTAGGTGTTTTTGGTCGTTGGTGTATGGATTAGATATAAAGGATATGTTATTTTGTTTTCATGTAAATAAGTCATGAATGATTACTCATATTTTTGTAATTTTATGAGATATTTCATGCTAGTTGCCAAATGATGGTTCCCACATGTGTTAGGTGACTCACATGGGCTGCTAAGAGCTGATCATTGGAGTGTATATACCAATAGTACATACATCTAAAAGCTGTGTATTGTACGAGTACGAATACGGGTGCATACGAGTAGAATTGTTGATGAAACTGAACGAGGATGTAATTGTAAGCATTTTTATTAAGTAGAAGTATTTTGATAAGTGTATTGAAGTCTTTCAAAAGTATATAAATACATATTAAAACACTACATGTATATACATTTTAACTGAGTCGTTAAGTCATCGTTAGTCGTTACATGTAAGTGTTGTTTTGAAACTTTTAGGTTAACGATCTTGTTAAATGTTGTTAACCCAATGTTTATAATATCAAATGAGATTTTAAATTATTATATTATCATGATATTATCATGTATGAATATCTCTTAATATGATATATATACATTAAATGTCTTTACAACGATAATCGTTACATATATGTCTCGTTTAAAAATCATTAAGTTAGTAGTCTTGTTTTTACATATGTAGTTCATTGTTAATATACTTAATGATATGTTTACTTATCATAGTATCATGTTAACTATATATATATCCATATATATGTCATCATATAGTTTTTACAAGTTTTAACGTTCGTGAATCACCGGTCAACTTGGGTGGTCAATTGTCTATATGAAACATATTTCAATTAATCAAGTCTTAACAAGTTTGATTGCTTAACATGTTGGAAACATTTAATCATGTAAATATCAATCTCAATTAATATATATAAACATGGAAAAGTTCGGGTCACTACAGTACCTACCCGTTAAATAAATTTCGTCCCGAAATTTTAAGCTGTTGAAGGTGTTGATGAATCTTCTGGAAATAGATGCGGGTATTTCTTCTTCATCTGATCTTCACGCTCCCAGGTGAACTCGGGTCCTCTACGAGCATTCCATCGAACCTTAACAATTGGTATCTTGTTTTGCTTAAGTCTTTTAACCTCACGATCCATTATTTCGACGGGTTCTTCGATGAATTGAAGTTTTTCGTTGATTTGGATTTCATCTAACGGAATAGTGAGATCTTCTTTAGCAAAACATTTCTTCAAATTCGAGACGTGGAAAGTGTTATGTACAGCCGCGAGTTGTTGAGGTAACTCAAGTCGGTAAGCTACTGGTCCGACACGATCAATAATCTTGAATGGTTCAATATACCTTGGATTTAATTTCCCTCGTTTACCAAATCGAACAACGCCTTTCCAAGGTGCAACTTTAAGCATGACCATCTCTCCAATTTCAAATTCTATATCTTTTCTTTTAATGTCAGCGTAGCTCTTTTGTCGACTTTGGGCAGTTTTCAACCGTTGTTGAATTTGGATGATCTTCTCGGTAGTTTCTTGTATAATCTCCGGACCCGTAATCTGTCTATCCCCCACCTCACTCCAACAAATCGGAGACCTGCACTTTCTACCATAAAGTGCTTCAAACGGCGCCATCTCAATGCTTGAATGGTAGCTGTTGTTGTAGGAAAATTCTGCTAACGGTAGATGTCGATCCCAACTGTTTCCGAAATCAATAACACATGCTCGTAGCATGTCTTCAAGCGTTTGTATCGTCCTTTCACTCTGCCCATCAGTTTGTGGATGATAGGCAGTACTCATGTCTAGACGAGTTCCTAATGCTTGATGTAATGTCTGCCAGAATCTTGAAATAAATCTGCCATCCCTATCAGAGATAATAGAGATTGGTATTCCATGTCTGGAGATGACTTCCTTCAAATACAGTCGTGCTAACTTCTCCATCTTGTCATCTTCTCTTATTGGTAGGAAGTGTGCGGATTTGGTGAGACGATCAACTATTACCCAAATAGTATCAAAACCACTTGCAGTCCTTGGAAATTTAGTGATGAAATCCATGGTAATGTTTTCCCATTTCCATTCCGGGATTTCGGGTTGTTGAAGTAGACCTGATGGTTTCTGATGCTCAGCTTTGACCTTAGAACACGTCAAACATTCTCCTACGTATTTAGCAACATCGGCTTTCATACCCGGCCACCAAAAATGTTTCTTGAGATCCTTGTACATCTTCCCCGTTCCAGGATGTATTGAGTATCTGGTTTTATGAGCTTCTCTAAGTACCATTTCTCTCATATCTCCAAATTTTGGTACCCAAATCCTTTCAGCCCTATACCGGGTTCCGTCTTCCCGAATATTAAGATGCTTCTCCGATCCTTTGGGTATTTCATCCTTTAAATTTCCCTCTTTTAAAACTCCTTGTTGCGCCTCCTTTATTTGAGTAGTAAGGTTATTATGAATCATTATATTCATAGATTTTACTCGAATGGGTTCTCTGTCCTTCCTGCTCAAGGCATCGGCTACCACATTTGCCTTCCCCGGGTGGTAACGAATCTCAAAGTCGTAATCATTCAATAATTCAATCCACCTACGCTGCCTCATATTCAGTTGTTTCTGATTAAATATGTGTTGAAGACTTTTGTGGTCGGTATATATAATACTTTTGACCCCATATAAGTAGTGCCTCCAAGTCTTTAATGCAAAAACAACCGCGCCTAATTCCAAATCATGCGTCATATAATTTTGTTCGTGAATCTTCAATTGTCTAGACGCATAAGCAATCACCTTCGTTCGTTGCATTAATACACAACCGAGACCTTGCTTTGATGCATCACAATAAATCACAAAATCATCATTCCCTTCAGGCAATGACAATATAGGTGCCGTAGTTAGCTTTTTCTTCAATAACTGAAACGCTTTCTCTTGTTCATCATTCCATTCAAATTTCTTCCCTTTATGCGTTAATGCAGTCAAGGGTTTTGCTATTCTGGAAAAGTCTTGGATGAACCTTCTGTAGTAACCAGCTAGTCCTAAAAACTGGCGTATGTGTTTCGGAGTTTTCGGGGTTTCCCACTTTTCAACAGTTTCTATCTTTGCCGGATCCACCTTAATACCTTCTTTGTTCACTATGTGACTGAGGAATTAAACTTCTTCCAACCAAAATGCACACTTTGAAAACTTAGCGTACAATTCTTCCTTTCTCAATACTTCTAACACCTTTCTCAAATGTTTACCGTGTTCTTGGTCATTCTTTGAGTAAATAAGTATGTCATCAATGAAAACAATGACAAACTTGTCAAGGTATGGTCCACACACTCGGTTTATAAGGTCCATGAACACAGCTGGTGCATTAGTTAAACCAAACGGCATGACCATAAACTCGTAATGACCATAACGTGTTCTGAAAGCAGTCTTTGGAATATCATCTTCTTTCACCCGCATTTGATGATACCCGGAACGTAAGTCAATCTTTGAATAAACAGACGAGCCTTGTAGTTGATCAAATAAGTCGTCGATTCTCGGTAGTGGGTAGCGGTTCTTGATGGTAAGTTTGTTCAACTCTCGGTAGTCGATACACAACCTGAATGTACCATCTTTCTTCTTGAAAAACAAAACAGGAGCTCCCCACGGTGATGTGCTTGGTCGAATGAAACCACGCTCTAAAAGTTCTTGTAATTGGCTTTGCAGTTCTTTCATCTCGCTGGGTGCGAGTCTGTAAGGAGCACGAGCTATTGGTGCAGCTCCTGGTACAAGATCTATTTGAAATTCAACGGATCGATGTGGGGGTAATCCCGGTAATTCTTTCGGTAATACATCGGGAAATTCTTTTGCAATGGGAACATCATTGATGCTCTTTTCTTCAGTTTGTACTTTCTCGACGTGTGCTAGAACAGCATAGCAACCTTTTCTTATTAGTTTTTGTGCCTTCAAATTACTAATAAGATGTAGCTTCGTGTTGCCCTTTTCTCCGTACACCATTAAGGGTTTTCCTTTTTCTCGTATAATGCGAATTGCATTTTTGTAACAAACGATCTCTGCTTTCACTTCTTTTAACCAGTCCATACCGATTATCACATCAAAACTCCCTAACTCTACTGGTATTAAATCAATCTTAAATGTTTCGCTAACCAGTTTAATTTCTCGATTCCGACATATATTATCTGCTGAAATTAATTTACCATTTGCTAATTCAAGTAAAAATTTACTATCCAAAGGCGTCAATGGGCAACTTAATTTAGCACAAAAATCTTTACTCATATAGCTTCTATCCGCACCCGAATCAAATAAAACGTAAGCAGATTTATTGTCAATAAGAAACGTACCCGTAACAAGCTCCGGGTCTTCCTGTGCCTCTGCCGCATTAATATTGAAAACTCTTCCGCGGCCTTGTCCATTCGTGTTCTCCTGGTTCGGGCAATTTCTAATAATGTGGCCCGGTTTTCCACATTTATAACAAACTACATTGGCATAGCTTGCTCCGACACTACTTGCTCCGCCATTACTCGTTCCGACACCATTTGTTCCTTTCGTTCTATTAACCCCTGGTCCGTAGACCTCACACTTCGCCGCGCTATGACCATTTCTTTTACACTTGTTGCAAAATTTGGTGCAGAACCCCGAGTGATACTTTTCACACCTTTGGCATAGCTGCTTCTGATTGTTGTTGTTGTTGCGGTTATTATTGTTGTTGGGATGATTGTTGTAGTTGCTGTTGTTGTTGTTGTTGTTGTTGGGCCGTTTGTTGTAGTTGCGATTGATGTTGTGATTGTTGGGATAATTGTTGCGATTGCTGTTGTTGTTGTATTGGTGATTCTTATCACCATTTTCCTCCCACTTTCTTTTGACTTGCTTCACATTGGCCTCTTCAGCAGTCTGTTCTTTAATTCTTTCTTCAATCTGGTTCACTAGTTTGTGAGCCATTCTACATGCCTGTTGTATGGAGGCGGGCTCGTGTGAACTTATATCTTCTTGGATTCTTTCCGGTAATCCTTTCACAAACGCGTCGATCTTCTCTTCCTCATCTTCGAATGCTCCCGGACACAATAGGCACAATTCTGTGAATCGTCTTTCATACGTGGTAATATCAAATCCTTGGGTTCGTAACCCTCTTAGTTCTGTCTTGAGCTTATTGACCTCGGTTCTGGGACGGTACTTCTCGTTCATCAAGTGCTTGAATGCTGACCACGGTAGTGCGTACGTATCGTCTTGTCCCACTTGCTCTAGATAGGTATTCCACCATGTTAACGCAGAACCTGTGAAGGTATGCGTAGCGTACTTCACTTTGTCCTCTTCAGTACACTTACTTATGGCAAACACCGATTCGACCTTCTCGGTCCACCGTTTCAATCCGATCGGTCCTTCGGTTCCATCAAATTCCAAAGGTTTGCAGGCAGTGAATTCTTTGTAGGTGCATCCTACACGATTTCCTGTACTGCTAGATCCAAGGTTATTGTTGGTATGTAGCGCAGCCTGTACTGCGGCTATGTTTGAAGCTAGAAAAGTACGGAATTCCTCTTCATTCATATTCACTGTGTGTCGAGTAGTCGGTGCCATTTCCTTCAAAATAGTCAAATGGAACAAGTTAATCATACAGAATATTAAGAGTAGTTAATAGTATTTCGTAGCATAATATGAACTCATTTATAAAAGCTTTTTCTTCATATTAGCGTTTTATAAGTTTAAATTTGGGTAGTACCTACCCGTTAAGTTCATACTTAGTAGCTAATATACAATTCAACTACTACAATTCTATATGAAAAACTGATTATAATAATATTTCGCGTTCAAACTTTTATACAATATTTTACAAACTTACAATACCGCTTATTTTACATAAAGCATGAAATATAGCACACAATAACTTTGATACAAGATAGTTGTGAAGATAATTCTAGCTAGTACACAAGTCGTTCAGCAAAGGCAATAAAGACACGTAATTCATACGTCCAGAAACAAGTCATGCATTCTGGTTTTACTAGGACTACTTCCCATCCTTGGTCTTGTGCAACATAACCTTTATGGCCGTTGATAAGACAGCGTGTTGTAACGTCGTCAAAGGGACGAGGGTTACGTAATGTCCAACAGTCCCGTAACAATCTAAAAACCTCATTTCTTACCCCAATTACCGACTCCGTCACTTGTGGGAACGTTTTGTTTAATAGCTGTAGCCCGATGTTCTTTTTCTCACTTTGGTGAGAAGCGAACATTACTAACCCATAAGCATAGCATGCTTCTTTATGTTGCATGTTAGCCGCTTTTTCTAAATCATGAAGTCCTATATTCGGATACATTGAGTCAAAATAATTTCTTAACCCGTTGAGTAAAATAGCATTTGAGTTCCCCGCAATATATGCATCAAAGTAAACACATCGTAACTTATGGGTTTCCCAATGTGATATCCCCCATCTTTCAAACGAAAGTCTCTTATAAACCAAGACATTCTTGGAACGTTCTTCGAATGTCTTACAAACTGATCTCGCCTTAAATAGTTGTGCCGAGGAATTCTGACCGACTCTAGACAAGATTTCATCAATCATGTCTCCGGGTAGGTCTCTTAAAATATTGGGTTGTCTATCCATTTTGTGTTTTTATACTGTAAAATAGACAAGAGTTAGATTCATAAAAAAAATACTTATTAATACAAGCAATTTTTACATATATCATAAAGCATAAGCACACTATATTACATATATTACACCACATGAATACAACTATCTTATTCCGACTCGCTTGTTTCTTCTTCTTCGGTTTTGGTTCGTTTTGCCAAGTTTCTAGGGATATATGATTTTCCCCTAATACGAGCCGTCGTTATCCACATTGGTTTAGAAAAACCTGGTGGTTTAGAGGTTCCCGGGTCATTGTTACAACTTAAGGACTTCGGGGGTTGACGATACATATAAAGTTCATCGGGGTTGGAATTAGATTTCTCTATTTTTATGCCCTTTCCCTTATTATTTTCTTTTGCCTTTTTAAATTCAGTTGGGGTAATTTCTATAACATCATCGGAATTCTCGTCGGAATCCGATTCATCGGAGAATTGGTAATCCTCCCAATATTTTGCTTCCTTGGCGGAAACACCATTGACCATAATTAACCTTGGTCGGTTGGTTGAGGATTTTCTTTTACTTAACCGTTTTATTATTTCCCCCACCGGTTCTATTTCTTCATCCGGTTCCGATTCTTCTTCCGGTTCCGGTTCCGATTCTTCTTCCGGTTCCGACTCTTCTTCCGGTTCCTCTTCGGGAACTTGTGAATCAGTCCACGAATCATTCCAATTTACATTTGACTCTTCATTATTATTAGGTGAGTCAATGGGACTTGTTCTAGAGGTAGACATCTATCACATAATATCAAACGCGTTAAGAGATTAATATATCACATAATATTCACATGTTAAAAATATATAGTTTCCAACAAAATTTGTTAAGCAATCATTTTTCAAGTAAACACGGTCGAAGTCCAGACTCACTAATGCATCCTAACAAACTCGATAAGACACACTAATGCAAAATTCTGGTTCTCTAAGACCAACGCTCGGATACCAACTGAAATGTCCCGTTCTTATTGATTAAAAACGTTCCATATTACTTGATTTCGTTGCGAGGTTTTGACCTCTATATGAGACGTTTTTCAAAGACTGCATTCATTTTTAAACAAACCATAACCTTTATTTCATCAATAAAGGTTTAAAACGCTTTACGTAGATTATCAAATAATGATAATCTAAAATATCCTGTTTACACACGACCATTACATAATGGTTTACAATACAAATATGTTACAACAAAATAAGTTTCTTGAATGCAGTTTTTACACAATATCATACAAGCATGGACTCCAAATCTTGTCCTTATTTAAGTATGCGACAGCGGAAGCTCTTAATAATCACCTGAGAATAAACATGCTTAAAACGTCAACAAAAATGTTGGTGAGTTATAGGTTTAACCTATATATATCAAATCGTAACAATAGACCACAAGATTTCATATTTCAATACACATCCCATACATAGAGATAAAAATCATTCATATGGTGAACACCTGGTAACCGACATTAACAAGATGCATATATATAAGAATATCCCCATCATTCCGGGACACCCTTCGGATATGATATAAATTTTGAAGTACTAAAGCATCCGGTACTTTGGATGGGGTTTGTTAGGCCCAATAGATCTATCTTTAGGATTCGCGTCAATTAGGGTGTCTGTTCCCTAATTCTTAGATTACCAGACTTAATAAAAAGGGGCATATTCGATTTCGATAATTCAACCATAGAATGTAGTTTCACGTACTTGTGTCTATTTTGTAAATCATTTATAAAACCTGCATGTATTCTCATCCCAAAAATATTAGATTTTAAAAGTGGGACTATAACTCACTTTCACAGATTTTTACTTCGTCGGGAAGTAAGACTTGGCCACTGGTTGATTCGCGAACCTATAACAATATATACATATATATCAAAGTATGTTCAAAATATATTTACAACACTTTTAATATATTTTGATGTTTTAAGTTTATTAAGTCAGCTGTCCTCGTTAGTAACCTATAACTAGTTGTCCACAGTTAGATATACAGAAATAAATCGATAAATATTATCTTGAATCAATCCACGACCCAGTGTATACGTATCTCAGTATTGATCACAACTCAAACTATACATATTTTGGAATCAACCTCAACCCTGTATAGCTAACTCCAACATTCACATATAGAGTGTCTATGGTTGTTCCGAAATATATATAGATGTGTCGACATGATAGGTCGAAACATTGTATACGTTTCTATGGTATCTCAAGATTACATAATATACAATACAAGTTGATTAAGTTATGGTTGGAATATATTTGTTACCAATTTTCACGTAGCTAAAATGAGAAAAATTATCCAATCTTGTTTTACCCATAACTTCTTCATTTTAAATCCGTTTTGAGTGAATCAAATTGCTATGGTTTCATATTGAACTCTATTTTATGAATCTAAATAGAAAAAGTATAGGTTTATAGTCGGAAAAATAAGTTACAAGTCGTTTTTGTAAAGGTAGTCATTTCAGTCGAAAGAACGACGTCTAGATGACCATTTTAGAAAACATACTTCCACTTTGGGTTTAACCATAATTTTTGGATATAGTTTCATGTTCATAATAAAAATCATTTTCTCAGAATAACAACTTTTAAATCAAAGTTTATCATAGTTTTTAATTAACTAACCCAAAACAGCCCGCGGTGTTACTACGACGGCGTAAATCCGGTTTTACGGTGTTTTTCGTGTTTCCAGGTTTTAAATCATTAAGTTAGCATATCATATAGATATAGAACATGTGTTTAGTTTATTTTAAAAGTCAAGTTAGAAGGATTAACTTTTGTTTGCGAACAAGTTTAGAATTAACTAAACTATGTTCTAGTGATTACAAGTTTAAACCTTCGAATAAGATAGCTTTATATGTATGAATCGAATGATGTTATGAACATCATTACTACCTTAAATTCCTTGGATAAACCTACTGGAAAAGAGAAAAATGGATCTAGCTTCAATGGATCCTTGGATGGCTCGAAGTTCTTGAAGCAGAATCATGACACGAAAACAAGTTCAAGTAAGATCATCACTTAAAATAAGATTGTTATAGTTATAGAAATTGAACCAAAGTTTGAATATGATTATTACCTTGTATTAGAATGATAACCTACTGTAAGAAACAAAGATTTCTTGAGGTTGGATGATCACCTTACAAGATTGGAAGTGAGCTAGCAAACTTGAAAGTATTCTTGATTTTATGAAACTAGAACTTTTGGAATTTATGAAGAACACTTAGAACTTGAAGATAGAACTTGAGAGAGATCAATTAGATGAAGAAAATTGAAGAATGAAAGTGTTTGTAGGTGTTTTTGGTCGTTGGTGTATGGATTAGATATAAAGGATATGTTATTTTGTTTTCATGTAAATAAGTCATGAATGATTACTCATATTTTTGTAATTTTATGAGATATTTCATGCTAGTTGCCAAATGATGGTTCCCACATGTGTTAGGTGACTCACATGGGCTGCTAAGAGCTGATCATTGGAGTGTATATACCAATAGTACATACATCTAAAAGCTGTGTATTGTACGAGTACGAATACGGGTGCATACGAGTAGAATTGTTGATGAAACTGAACGAGGATGTAATTGTAAGCATTTTTGTTAAGTAGAAGTATTTTGATAAGTGTATTGAAGTCTTTCAAAAGTGTATAAATAAATATTAAAACACTACATGTATATACATTTTAACTGAGTCGTTAAGTCATCGTTAGTCGTTACATGTAAGTGTTGTTTTGAAACTTTTAGGTTAACGATCTTGTTAAATGTTGTTAACCCAATGTTTATAATATCAAATGAGATTTTAAATTATTATATTATCATGATATTATCATGTATGAATATCTCTTAATATGATATATATACATTAAATGTCTTTACAACGATAATCGTTACATATATGTCTCGTTTAAAAATCATTAAGTTAGTAGTCTTGTTTTTACATATGTAGTTCATTGTTAATATACTTAATGATATGTTTACTTATCATAGTATCATGTTAACTATATATATATCCATATATATGTCATCATATAGTTTTTACAAGTTTTAACGTTCGTGAATCACCGGTCAACTTGGGTGGTCAATTGTCTATATGAAACATATTTCAATTAATCAAGTCTTAACAAGTTTGATTGCTTAACATGTTGGAAACATTTAATCATGTAAATATCAATCTCAATTAATATATATAAACATGGAAAAGTTCGGGTCACTACAGGTAAACCATAGCAAAAGTTGAAATAATCAAGTGGACACATTTTCATCTTATTTGTTAGCTCTCTTAGGTTCATATTTGAAATGTCCCGTTCATATCGATTATAAAATGTTCCATATTAATTGATTTCGTTGCGAGGTTTTGACCTCTATATGAGACGTTTTTCAAAGACTGCATTCGATTTTAAAACAAACCATAACCTTTATTTTATCGATAAAGGTTTAAAAATATTATGACGATTATCAAATAATGATAATCTAAAATATAGCGTTTTTACACGATTATTACATAATGGTTTACAATAATATTACACATCAATTTAAATCTTCGAATGCAGTTTTTAAACAATCTTATACAAGCATGCTGACTCCAACTCTTATCCATAAATTAGTGTAAGACCCGAATATTTTTCCTTGTAAATATGTGCGAATAAGTTATTCAAGTTGTGGGGTTTACGTTGTATATAATTAAAAGACAAAAGAAGCTGAACTGGGCATTTGGCGCACCGCGCCATTACGGGCTGACAGCTCACTTTATTTTTAATCAAGATATTTTGAGGGCATTTTGGTAAAACCACTTAAGGTCCGAATTTAAGGCTTGGATCAGTTGTTTGGAGTGTCATTTACTCCATATTCACCCACCTTATCATCTTCCAATCAATTCTAGAGAGAGAGAGTTAGATTCTAGAGTGAGAGAGCTCAAATTAAAGAAGAAGAAGCTCGAATCGGGTCAAAGTGCAAGCACTAAAGTTATTCATATCCTCAATTGCTACGTTTTGATAGTTGTGGTAAGCCCTAAACCTAACTTCTTTGTTTTAATTGTTTAAGAGTTAGGGTTTGTGTAGGTGATGAACACTAAGACCCATTTGTTAGTAAATTGGGTGTTTTGGGTGAATTAGGGTTATGTTGACTCAAAGATGACTAACTAGGGTTTTTCAAGTATTAATTGTTGTTAACAAACCTTAATTAGTTAGTAAATTGCTAGAACACCAATATTTATGTAAATGGGTGTTGCGTGGGTTAGTGGAGGACCCGAAATGGGCGTGTTGACCTTAAATGGGTCAAATGGGTCAAAATGGACCTAAGTGAGTAAATGTTTGTGATTAATTCATAAACCTAGTGTTAAAAGGTGTTTTAAGACCTAACTTGGCTAATGTTAGGGTTTTGGCAAAAGAGGACCCAATTATGGGTTAGGTGTCCAAATGGGTCAAAATGACATAGTAGTGGTAAGTGTTGTGAGTTTGACCAACTGGAATGGTTCATTGATTGTATGTGCGTGATAATAGGTGCGTTACCTTGAAGATTCAAGCTTGATTTTATTGATTCACCGAAGGCGTAAGGTGAGTGAAATAATTATGCGTGTATGTATATAATGTATTTATTTATGTAGAATAGATGTGGCATTGTCGCGTTGTTAAGACACCACTTTCTATGTAACGAGTAGTATTGTCGCGTTGTTTAAGACACTACTCATTGTTTAATTGACATGTGGTATTGTCGCGTTGTCTAAGACGCCACATTGTCATGGGAGTGGATGTCGCGTTGTTTAAGACACCACTCATCATTTTAATTGGGATGTGGATTCGTCGCGTTGTTCAAGACGCCACATTGTCATGGGGGTGAGTGAGTCGGGTTGTTTAAGACATCACCCGGGGGATTAGTGATTACGCGTTGTTTAAGTAACACTAACGGATGTTATGAACTCCAACGGCCTTTTAAGTGCCGTTCCCTTGCTCGATTGGTTAACCATGGTTGTGAGAATAATGTGTTAGCATATTTAATTATGAACTATATGCTATTGGTATTGCTAGCTTCTTATGAATTTGCGGTTATTGGTATATGCTTAATGTGTTGCATGGTTGTCGAATTGCTAGCTCGTGTGCTATAATGTGTAAGTGATGCAAGTAAGTAGATTATATATGTATGTGTATAGTTATTGCATTCACTAAGCTTTGCTTACCCTCTCGTTGTTTACTATTTTTATAGGTTCGGTTGTGGACAAGGGTAAAGGCATTATCATGGAATAGAGATCCCGCTTTGTTGATTAGGGGACGCTTTTTGGAAGTGTTAGTTCTTGGAGTTTGACCGAGACTTGGGTAGTTTAATCCCAAACGCCATGCTCGTAGTGTAGTTTGGTACTTAAACTTTTGATGGTCGAAACTCATATTTTGAATTAAACTCGTAAAACGGCCGATGTGGGCCCCGCTTCGTAAAATTCATTTTTATTAATGGAATGTGTTAGTTTTACATATTTGAATATGTTGTTAAAAGCGTTTTGTCTAATTATGTCGGGAAGTGGCCAATCTTTTTAGCATTTCAAGACTTTTTGGACAGACCAGAATGGCGCGCCGCGTGGCCTTCTGGCGCGCCGCGCCATGTGCTGTTCCAGAAAAAAAAAACTATTTATTTCGTATTTTCGCGCGGGTTGTTCGTGTTTTGGTTTGGGTTGTTACAAGTGGTATCAGAGCATGGTCTAAGGGATTTAGGCGACTTGAGATAGGTGCCTAGACTTAGACTTTATTGTGTGTACGCTTTATGCAGGACTTGTAGGACTTTGGGTCGGACCAGGAATTGTTAGTACTTTGGTTTATGTTAACTAACCTCGTGCTAAATATTTTGTGGTATGTTTTACAATCATCAAGCGAGATAGACGTTGTACTAGCAAGTTAATGCGACGTGCTCGCGTAACAATGATTAGCTACCATTGTTACGGGCGCAAATCGTGACAAACAAGCAATGTACAACGATTGTTGAGCAAGATGGAGTAGTGTGGTGTATATGTATATACATACGTGTTATTTCCTTTTGTTTCGCCGTTTAACCTATTTCGTTTTATAGAATGAAGATGAGAAACGGACACGACACCGATAATGGGGGCACGAGTGAGGACCCCGAGTTCACGGCCAAAGTTGAGGCCATCTTTAAACGTCAAAAGGCGGAATATCTTGAGGAGATTAAGAAGATGTTTCTAGACTCGATTGACGAGCAATTAGTCAATGTAGTCAAAGAGCAAGTCAAGGCCGTTCTTCATGATGATAATGTGGGAAGACGGGACTTTTTCTATAAGAACTTCAAGGATTCTCAACCTCCCACTTTTGAGGGCGAAAGAGATCCTCTTAAAAGTGCCCGTTGGATCTCCGATATGGAGGGGCGTTCCGTACTTGCGAATGTCCTCTCGATAAGAAGACAAGGTACGGGTCTAGCATGTTAAGGGGCGATGCTAAGTTATGGTGGGACGCGAAAATCCATCTTTATGGTGAAGTGAAATGTATGGACTTCACTTGGGACGAATTTAAAGTGGAGTTTTTCGATGAATACCGAACTTCGGCCGATCTTACAAGGCTTAAGGACGAGCTACGTACCTTGAGGAAAGGGTCGATGGATTTGAACACTCTCAAATCCGTGTTTTTGTCCAAGACCCAATTTTTCCCGGAGTATGTCGGGAATGATAAGATGTTGAAAGAAGATTTCTATCGAACCTTGAATGATAGTTATCAAGAGAAAATTAGTGTGAACATGGTGAAAAGCTTCGATGAGTTGTTTAATATGGCTAAAGGTTTCGAAGCGCTTGTGTTGAGAAAGAGTAGTTTTACTTTTGGTAAGAGGAAGTTCGAAGCTACTAGTCATTTGAACAAGAAGGGTAAAGGTGCAACCGAGAGCGTCGGTAGTGTGAAGAAGAGTGCTCCAGGGGAATTTCGTTATTCTTGCCATAATTGTGGGCGAAGGGGGCACATGGCCCGTGATTGCACCAACCCACCTTCTGCAACCAAATTTACTTGTTTCAATTGTGGTAAAGAAGGGCACAAGAGGCCCGAGTGTCCCGAGTTGCGTAATGATAATGTCAAGCGGATAGAGAAGGCGGCGGGTACGGCTAGGGGTCGTAATTACTTGATGACGAACGAAGAAGCCAAACAATCCAATGAAGTCGTTTCAGGTACCTTCATGGTTAACTCTAATCCAGCGCGGATACTTTTTGATAGTGGTGCTAATTTGTCTTTCGTGTCTCCAAGATTTGTGCCTAAGTTAAATAAACCGCTAGTAAAGTTAAGCCGTCCGGTAGAAGTTGAAATAGCGGATGGCAAGACGGCGCTAGTGGTTGATGTGTGTAGAAATTGTAATGTTGTGTTTTGTGGCGAAAGTTTTGAAATTGATCTCATCCCGATGACCTTGGGCGATTTTGATGTTGTCGTTGGTATGGATTGGCTCGATCGTTATAGAGCCGATATTGCATGCCATGATAAGTTTATTCGTGTAAAGACCCCAAGTGGGGGAGAGTTAATTATTCATGGCGATAAGCGAAGGAGACCGGTGCTGATATGCACTTTTGCACGGGCACGTCGTTTCGTTGTTACTGGTGGCATGGCTTTCCTTGCTCATGTTGTTGATACTCATAATGAGCCACCACCCATTCATGAAATTCCGGTGATTAATGAATTTGAAGACGTTTTTCTGGACGAGTTACCGGGTGTTCCGGCGGAAAGACAAGTTGAATTTCGCATTGAGTTGGTTCCGGGGGCTACCCCCATTGTTAAAACTCCTTATCATTTAGCACCTACGGAAATGCAAGAGTTGTTAAATCAAATCCAAGAGTTACTCGAAAAGGGTTTTATTCGACCGAGTGCTTCGCCGTGGGGCGCTCCGGTTTTATTTGTAAAGAAGAAGGATGGTAGTATGCGAATGTGCATCGATTATAGGGAGTTGAATAAAGTGACTATCAAAAATCGTTATCCGTTGCCCCGGATTGACGATCTGTTTGACCAACTCCAAGGTGCAATGTATTTCTCTAAAATCGACCTACGGTCTGGCTATCACCAAATGCGGGTCCGTGAGGAAGACATCGAGAAAACGGCTTTTCGAACGCGTTATGGGCATTTTGAATTTGTGGTGATGCCTTTTGGTCTTACGAATGCACCGGCGGCATTCATGGATCTTATGAACCGAGTGTGCCAACCTATGTTGGACAAGTCGATAATAGTGTTCATTGACGACATACTAGTCTACTCGAAAAGTATGAACGAACATGAACGTCATTTGCGTGAAGTATTGAAGACGTTACGAAAGGAGAAGTTGTATGCAAAGTTCTCCAAATGTGAATTTTGGCTAAGGGAAGTCTAATTCCTTGGTCATATTGTGAACAAAGACGGCATACAAGTAGATCCGAGGAAGATCGAGACGGTGAAGAGTTGGGGACGACCGACTACGCCTACGGAAATCCGAAGTTTTCTCGGATTGGCCGGTTATTATCGTCGGTTTATCCAAGAATTTTCTAAGATTGCTTCTCCATTGACGAAATTGACGAGGAAGAATGCTAAATTTAATTGGGAAAACGAGCAAGAAATTGCTTTTCAATTGTTAAAAGAGAAGTTGTGCCAAGCTCCGGTGTTAGTATTGTCGGAAGGTGTGGAAGATATGACGGTTTATTATGATGCTTCTCTAAACGGGCTCGGGTGTGTTCTTATGCAAAGGGGTAAAGTCATCGCTTATGCCTCTCGACAATTAAAGGAACACGAGACGAGGTACCCGACTCATGATCTAGAGATGGCAGCGGTTGTGCATGCGTTGAAAATTTGGCGCCATTACTTGTATGGTGTCAAGTGTACGATTTATTCGAATCATAAGAACTTGAAACATCTTTTCACTAAACGAGATTTGAATTATCATCAACGTAGATGGATGGATGTAGTGAAAGACTATGATTGTGAAATAATTTACCATCCGGGTAAAGCGAACGTTGTCGCGGACGCGTTGAGCCGAAAGACTCAACATCCGGCGATACGAGTAGGATCGTTACGTTTGATCATTACTAACGATTTTCTTGAGAAGCTCGGTGTGATTCAAATAGAGGCTTATGTTCACAATAAGCATACAGAGCGAATCGTGGGCCAATCGGAGTTCATTACTATGGGCTCGCGTGGGTTGTTGTCCTTTCAAGGAAGGGTGTGGGTGCCTAAGATGGGTGATTTCCGACGGGTGCTACTTGATGAAGCACATAAGTAAAAATATTCATCTTGACTTAAAGAAAGATTATTGGTGGCCGGGCATGAAGCGTGATATTGTAAAATACGTTGAACAATGTGTTACTTGTTTGCAAGTTAAGGCCGAGCACCAAAAGCCGTATGGTAAGTTGCAACCGCTAGAAATTCCGAAATGGAAATGGGAGCACATTACCATGGATTTCATTACAAAGTTACCTAGGACGGCGAGAACCCAATTTGATACGATTTGGGTGATAGTTGATCGTTTGACAAAAAGTGCCTTGTTTCTTCCCATTAAAGAAGCAATATCGTCGGAGGCCTTAGATAAGTTGTTTATCAAAGAAGTGGTCTCGCGACATGGGGTTCCTATATCTATTATTTCGGATCGAGATACCCGTTTCACATCTCGATTTTGGAAAAAGTTTCATGAAGATATGGGTACGCAATTAAAATTGAGCACGGCATACCATCCTCAAATGGACGGTCAAACCGAACGTACGAATCAAACTTTGGAAGATATGTTACGGGCGTGCATTATTGATTTCGGTGGTAGTTGGGATGAGCACTTGCCTTTGGTGGAATTCTCGTACAATAATAGTTATCACACTAGTATCGGGATGCCACCTTATGAGATGCTTTATGGGCATAGGTGTCGAACTCCAATTTGTTGGGGTAAAGTGGGTCAAGGGGAAATCGGGAGTACCGATTTGGTTTTGGAGACGAATAGCAAGATTGATATTATTCGGGATCATTTGAAGAAGGCTCAAGATAGACAAAAGTCGTATGCCGATAAACGTAGATGAACGATCGAATTTCAAGAAGGTGACATGGTAATGCTTAAGGTTTCGCCATGGAAGGGTATTATTCGATTTCGAAAACGGGGAAAGTTAGCTCCTCGGTTTATTGGGCCATTCAAAGTTTTAGCTCGTGTTGGTGAAGTTGCATATCGATTAGAATTACCCGAAGAACTTGCGGGGATCCATAACACATTTCATGTTTCCCACCTCCGTAAGTGTCTTGCGGATGATTCTTCGTGGATGCCATTAGACAAAATCGAGCTAAACAACAAGTTGGAATATGTTGAAGATCCGATTGCTATACTTGATGAGAAAGTGAAAATGTTGCGTAACAAGGAGGAGAGGACCTTTAAGGTTCAATGGCGTCGTAGTAAAGGTTCCGAGTTTACATGGGAACCCGAGGAATTTGTGTTGGTTTATCTTTCCGCTTGTCATGCGGCTTGGATCGCGAGGACGCGCTCCGATGTAAGTGGGGGAGAGTTGTAAGACCCGAATATTTTTCCTTGTAAATATGTGCGAATAAGTTATTCAAGTTGTGGGGTTTACGTTGTATATAATTAAAAGACAAAAGAAGCTGAACTGGGCATTTGGCGAGCCGCGCGGCCTTATGGCGCGCCGCGCCATTACGGGCTGACAGCTCACTTTGTTTTTAATCAAGATATTTTGAGGACATTTTGGTAAAACCACTTAAGGTCCGAATTTAAGGCTTGGATCAGTTGTTTGGAGTGTCATTTACTCCATATTCACCCACCTTATCATCTTCCAATCAATTCTAGAGAGAGTTAGATTCTAGAGTGAGAGAGCTCAAATTAAGGAAGAAGAAGCTCGAATCGGGTCAAAGTGCAAGCACTAAAGTTGTTCATCTCCTCAATTGCTATGTTTTGATAGTTGTGGTAATCCCTAAACCTAACTTCCTTGTTTTAATTGTTTAAGAGTTAGGGTTTGTGTAGGTGATGAACACTAAGACCCATTTGTTAGTAAATTGGGTGTTTTGGGTGAATTAGGGTTATGTTGACTCAAAGATGACTAACTAGGGTTTTTCAAGTATTAATTGTTGTTAACAAACCTTAATTAGTTAGTAAATTGCTAGAACACCAATATTTATGTAAATGGGTGTTGCGTGGGTTAGCGGAGGACCCGAAATGGGCGTGTTGACCTTAAATGGGTCAAATGGGTCAAAATAGACCTAAGTGAGTAAATGTTTGTGATTAATTCATAAACCTAGTGTTAAAATGTGTTTTAAGACCTAACTTGGCTAATGTTAGGGTTTTGGCAAAAGAGGACCCAATTATGGGTTAGGTGTCCAAATGGGTCAAAATGACATAGTAGTGGTAAGTGTTGTGAGTTTGACCAACTTGAATGGTTGATTTATTGTATGTGCGTGATAATAGGTGCGTTACCTTGAAGATTCAAGCTTGATTTTATTGATTCACCGAAGGCGTAAGGTGAGTGGAATAATTATGCGTGTATGTATATAATGTATTTATTTGTGTAGAATGGATGTGGCATTGTCGCGTTGTTAAGACACCATGTTCTATGTAACGAGTAGTATTGTCGCATTGTTTAAGACACTACTCATTGTTTGATTGACATGTGGTATTGTCGCGTTGTCTAAGACGCCACATTGTCATGGGAGTGGATGTCGCGTTGTTCAAGACACCACTCATCGTTTTGATTGGCATGTGGATTCGTCGCGTTGTTCAAGACGCCACATTGTCATGGGGGTGAGTGAGTCGCGTTGTTTAAGAAATCACCCGGGGGATTAATGATTACGCTTTGTTTAAGTAGGCACGGTTGTGCGAGATGCGTGAATCGCAATGCTAGTCGTAAGAGATCATTTCTAGTTTAGCAAGGAGAAGGAAGCAACCGGAGAGCTTCGTTTAAGGACAAGAACGAGCGTAGACAGAGGATGTTATGAACTCCAACGGCCTTTTAAGTACCGTTCCCTTGCTCGATTGGTTAACCATGGTTGTGAGAATAATGTGTTAGCATATTTAATTATGAACTATATGCTATTGGTATTGCTAGCTTCTTATGAATTTGCGGTTATTGGTATATGCTTAATGTGTTGCATGGTTGTCGAATTGCTAGCTCGTGTGCTATAATGTGTAAGTGATGCAAGTAAGTAGATTATATATGTATGTGTATAGTTATTGCATTCAATAAGCTTTGCTTACCCTCTCATTGTTTACTATTTTTATAGGTTCTGTTGTGGACAAGCGTAAGGGCATTATCATGGAATAGAGATCCCGCTTTGTTGATTAGGGGACGCTTTTTGGAAGTGTTAGTTCTTGGAGTTTGACCGAGACTTGGGTAGTTTAATCCCAAACGCCATGCTCGTAGTGTAGTTTGGTACTTAAACTTTTGATGGTCGAAACTCATATTTTGAATTAAACTCGTATAACGGCTGATGTGGGACCCGCTTCGTAAAACTCATTTTTATTAATGGAATGTGTTAGTTTTACATATTTGAATATGTTGTTAAAAGCGTTTTGTCTAATTATGTCGGGAAGTGGTTAATCTTTTTAGCATTTCAAGACTTTTTGGACAGACCAGAATGGCGCACCGCGCGGCCTTCTGGCGCGCCGCGCCATGTGCTGTTCCAGCAAAAAAAAAAATTATTTCGTATTTTCGCGCGGGTTGTTCGTGTTTTGGTTTGGGTTGTTACAATTAGCATGCAACAGCGGAAGCTCTTAATAATCACCTGAGAATAAACATGCTTTAAATGTCAACAAAAATATTGGTGAGTTATAGGTTTAACCAATATATTTATCAATTCGTAATAATAGACCATAAGATTTCATATTTCCATTTCTTGTAAACAACATGCATGCATAAAAATCATTCATATGGATTGAACACCTGGTAACTAATATCAACAAGATGCATATAAGAATATCCCATATCATTTCGGGACATCTATCGTACATGATAAAACAACATCGAAGTACTAAAGCATCCGCAACCATGGATGGGGTTTGTTAGGCCCAATAGATCTATCTTTAGGATTCGCGTCAATTAGTAGATCGGTTTACTAATTCTTAGGCTACCAAGCAAAAAGGGGCATATTCGGCTTCGATCATTCACCCATAGAATGTAGTTTCGATTACTTGTGTCTATTTCGTAAAACATTTATAAAACTGCATGTATTCTCATCCCAAAAATATTAGATTTTAAAAGTGGGACTATAACTCACTTTCACAGATTTTTACTTTGTCGGAAATAAGACTTGGTCACTGGTCAATTCACGAACCTATAACAAATATGTACATATATATATCAAAGTATGATCAAAATACATTCATAACATTTTTTATTACGTTTTAACGATTTAAGTTTATTAAGTCAGCAGTCCTCGTTAGTAACCTACAACTAGTTTTCCACAGTTAGGATGTACAGAAATAAATCAATATATATATTATCTCTAATCAATCCACGACCCAGTATCTACAAGTCTCAGAATCGATCACAACTCAAAGTATATATATTATTTTGGAATCAACCTCAACCTTGTATAGTTAACTCAAACATTACTGCATATAGAGTGTCTATGGTTGTTCCAAATAATATATATAGATGGGTCGATATGATATGTCAAAACATTGTATACGTGTTTATGGTATCCCAAGATTACATAATATATGTTAGATAACATGTATAATACAATATAAGTTGGTTAAGTTATGATGTGTATAGATTTGTTACAAATTTCACGTAGCTACAACAAGCAAAATTATCCAATTTTGTTTTACCCATAACTTCTTCGTTTTAAATCCGTTTTGAGTGATTCAAGTTGCTATGGTTTCATATTGAACTTAAGTTTATGAATCTAAACAGAAAAAGTATAAGTTTATAGTCAGAAATACAGGTTACAAGTCATTTTTGTAAAGGTAGTCATTTCAGTCGAAAGAATGACGTCTAGATGACCATTTTGGAAAATATACTTACACTTTGAATTTAACCATGATTTTTGGATATAGTTTCATGTTCATAAGAAAAATCATTTTCCCAGAATAATAGCTTTTAAATCAAAGTTTATCATAGTTTTTAATTATCCAAACCAAAACAGCCCCCGGTTTTACTACGACGGTGTATATCCAGTTTTACGGCGTTCTTCGTGTTTCCAGGTTTTAAATCATTAAGTTAGCATATCATATAGATGTAGAACATTTGTTTAGTTGATTTTAAAATTTAAGTTAGAAGGATTAACTTTGTTTGCGAACAAGTTTAGAATATACTAAACTATGTTCTAGTGATTACAAGTTTAAATCTTCGAATAAGATAGTTATATATATATATATATATATATATATATATATATATATATATATATATATATATATATATATGAATCGAATGATGTTATGAACATCATTACTACCTCAAGTTTAGTAGGTAAACCTACTGGAAGTGACAAGAAATGATCTAGCTTCAAAGGATCTTGGATGGCTTGAAAGTTCTTGAAGTAGGATCATGGCACAAAAACAAGTTCAAGTAGGAATTTTACTCGAATTAAGATAGTTTATAGTTATAGAAATCGAATCAAAGTTTGAATATGAATATTACCTTGAATAATAAAGATAACCTACTATAAATAACAAAGGTTTCTTGATCTTAAATGATTACTTGGAATGGATTAGAAAGCTTGGAAGTAAACTAGTAAACTTGAAAGGATTTTTGAAGTGTTCTTGAAGTGTTCTTCCTATGATGATTATAGCTTGATTCTTGAAGTAATTTTTGATGAAGATGATGATTAGTTTACTAGAAAAATTCATTCATAAGTGTGTGTAGGTGTTGAGAGAGAATTAGAAAGAGAATTGGAAGTGAAATGGAGTGGGTGGTGAGTGGTGAAGGGTGAGTGGGGTTAAAAGGAGTTATTGTTTTGTTTTCTTGCTAATAAGTCATGCTAGTTACCAAATTATGGTTCCCACATGTGTTGGTGACTCACAAGGGCTACTAAGAGCTGATCATTGGAGTGTATATACCAATAGTAAATACATCTAGAAGCTGTGTATTGTACGAGTATGAATACGGGTGCATACGAGTAGAATTATTGATGAAAAAGAATGAGAGTGTAATTGTGACCAACTTTGATAAGTATGAGTGTTTTGATATGTGTTTTGAAGTCTTCCAAAATTGTATTAATACACTACATGTATATAACATTTTAACTGAGTCGTTAAGTCATCGTTAGTCGTTACATGTAAGTGTTGTTTTGAAACCTTTAAGATAACGATCTTATTTAATGTAGTTAACCCATTGTTTATTATATTTAGTGAGATGTTAAATTATCATATTATCATGATAACATGGTGTATGAATATATCTTAATACTATATATATATATTAAAATGTCGTTACAACGATAATCGTTATATATATAACTCGTTTCAAAACTCTTAAGTTAGTAGTCTTGTTTTTACATACGTAGTTTATTGTTACTCACTTAAGGATATATTTAATTATCATTTTATCATGTTAAACATAGTATATTAATATCTTAATATGATACATATGTATTTAGTAATACGTTGTTATAACGATAATCGTTATATATATCGTTTCGAGTTTCTGAATTCACTAGTCTCATTTTTATGTATATAACTCATTGTTAATATACTTAGTGAGATATTTACTTATAATAATAATCTCATGTTAACTATATATATATATATATATATATATATATATATATATATATATATATATATATATATATATATATATATATATATACACACACACTTATATATACATATATATATATCATCATGTAGTTGTTGCAAGTTTTTAACGTTTGTGAATCGCCGGTCAACTTGGGTGGTCAATTGTCTACATGAAACCTATTTCAATTAATCAAGTCTTAACAAGTTTAATTGATTAACATGTTGGAAACATTTAATCATGTAAACATAGTTTTCATTTAATATATAAACATAGAAAAGTTCGGGTCACTACAATATTAGCTTAATCAACACTTTACCAAAACCCCCCAATCAACTTAGGATAATTACTAGTATTTTGAGATTCATGTAAATTGCTCCATGTGGAACGAACCTTGACTGAATACTTGCTAGTTGCTGAAATGTCCCGTTCATATTGATTATAAACGTTCCATATTAATTGATTTCGTCGCGAGGTTTTGACCTCTATATGAGACGTTTTTCAAAGACTGCATTCATTTTTAAAACAACCATAACCTTTATTTTATCTATAAAGGTTTATAAAGCATTACTTAGATTATCAAATAATGATAATCTAAAATATACCGTTTACACACGACCATTACATAATGGTTTACAATAAAAATATATTACATCAAAAATAAGTTTCTTGAATGCAATTTTTACATAATATCATACAAGCATGGACTCCAAATCTTGTCCTTATTTTAGTATGCAATAGCGGAAGCTCTTAATAATCACCTGATAATAAACATGCTTAAAACATCAACAAAAATGTTCGCGAGTTATAGGTTTAACCTATATATTATCAAATCATAATAATAGACCACAAGATTTCATATTTCAATATACATCCCATACATAGAGATAAAAATCATTCATATGGTGAACACCTGGTAACCGACATTAACAAGATGCATATAAGAATATCCCCTATCATTCCGGGAAATCCTTCGGACATGATAAAAACAACATCGAAGTACTAAAGCATCCGGTACTTTGGATGGGGTTCGTTAGGCCCAATAGATCTATCTTTGGGATTCGCGTCAATTAGTAGATCGATTTACTAATTCTTAGGCTACCAAGCAAAAGGGGCATATTCGGCTTCGATCATTCACCCATATAATGTAGTTTCATTTACTTGTGTCTATTTCGTAAAACATTTATAAAACTGCATGTATTCTCATCCCAAAATATTAGATTTTAAAAGTGGGACTATAACTCACTTTCACAGATTTTTACTTCGTCTGGAGTAAGACTTGGCCACTGGTCGATTCACGAACCTATAACAAATATATACATATATATATCAAAGTATGTTCAAAATATATTTACAACATTTTTAATACATTTTGATGTTTTAAGTTTATTAAATCAGCTGACCTCGTTAGTAACCTACAACTAGTTGTCCATAGTTAGATGTACAGGAATATATATTATCTTGAATCAATCCACGACCCAGTGTATACACGTCTCAAGCTAGATCACAACTCAAAGTATATATATTTTTCGAATCTACCTCAACCCTGTATAGCTAACTCAAACATTACTGCATATAGAGTGTCTATGGTTGTTCCAAATAATATATATACATGGGTCGATATGATATGTCAAAACATTTGCATACGTGTTTATGGTATCCCAAGATTACATAATATATTAGAATACATGTATAATACAATATAATTTAGCTAGGATATGATTGTATAGAATTGTTACGATATTTCCCGTAGCTACAACAATCAAAAAATATCCAATCTTGTTTTACCCATAACTTCTTCGTTTTAAATCCGTTTTGAGTGAATCAAATTGCTATGGTTTCATATTAAACTCTATTTTATGAATCTAAACAGAAAAGTATGGGTCTATAGTCAGAAATATAAGTTACAATTCATTTTTGTAAGAGGTAGTCATTTCAGTCGAAAGAACGACGTCTTGATGACCATTTTGAAAAACATACTTCCACTTTGAGTTTAACCATGATTTTTGGATATAGTTTCATGTTCATAAGAAAAATCATTTTCCCAGAAGAACAACTTTTAAATCAAAGTTTATCATAGTTTTTAATTATCAAACCCAAAACATCCCGCGGTGTTACTTCGACGGCGTATGTCCGGTTTTACGGTGTTTTTCGTGTTTCCAGGCTTTAAATCATTAAGTTAACATATCATATAGATATATAACATGTATTTAGTTGATTTTAAAAGTCAAGTTAGAAGGATTAACTTTTGTTTGCGAACAAGTTTAGAATTAACTAAACTATGTTCTAGTGATTTCAAGTTTAAACCTTCGAATAAGGTAGTTTTATATATATGAATCGAATGATGTTATGAACATCATTACTACCTCAGGTTTTGTGGATAAACCTACTGGAAATGAGAAAAATAGATCTAGCTTCAAAGGATCCTTTGATGGCTTGAAAGTTCTTGAAGCAGAATCATGACACGAAAACAAGTTCAAGTAAGATTTCCACTCGAAATAAGATTGTTATAGTTATAGAAATTGAATCAAAGTTTGAATATGAGTATTGCCTTATATTAGAAAGATATCTTACTGTAAATAAGAAAGATTTCTTGAGGTTGGATGATCACTTTACAAGATTGGAAGTAAGCTAGCAAAATTGGAAGTATTCTTGATTTTATAAAACTAGAACTTATAGAATTTGTGAAGAACACATAGAACTTAAAGATATAACTTGAGAGAGATCAATTAGATGAAGAAAATTGAAGAATGAAAGTGTTTGTAGGTGTTTTTGGTCGTTGGTATATGGATTAGATATAAAGGATGTGTAATTTTGTTTACATGTAAATAAGTCATGAATGATTACTAATATTTTTGTAATTTTATGAGATATTTCATGCTAGTTGCCAAATGATGGTTCCCACATGTGTTAGGTGACTCACATGGGCTGCTAAGAGCTGATCATTGGAGTGTATATACCAATAGTACATACATCTAAAAGCTGTGTATTGTACGAGTACGAATACGGGTGCATACGAGTAGAATTGTTGATGAAACTGAACGAGGATGTAATTGTAAGCATTTTTGTTAAGTAGAAGTATTTTGATAAGTATCTTGAAGTCTTTCAAAAGTGTATGAATACATATTAAAACACTACATGTATATACATTTTAACTGAGTCGTTAAGTCATCGTTAGTCGTTACATGTAAATGTTGTTTTGAAACCTTTAGGTTAACGATCTTGTTAAATGTTGTTAACCCATTGTTTATTATATCTAAAGAGATGTTAAATTATTA
This sequence comes from Rutidosis leptorrhynchoides, assembly GCF_046630445.1. NCBI lineage: Eukaryota > Viridiplantae > Streptophyta > Magnoliopsida > Asterales > Asteraceae > Rutidosis > Rutidosis leptorrhynchoides. The sequence continues at coordinate 20,192,013 of NC_092343.1, read as the reverse complement.
CATTATCATGATATTATGATATATTAATATTTCTTAGTATGATATATATACAGTTAAATGTTGTTACAACGATAATCGTTACATATATGTCTCGTTTCGAAATCATTAAGTTAGTAGTCTTGTTTTTACATATGTAGTTCATTGTTAATAAACTTAATGATATGTTTACTTATCATTTATCTTGATTAAACATAGTGTAACAGTATCTTTATATGATTCATATGTATTTAGTAAGACGTTGTTATAACGATAATCGTTATATATATATCGTTTCGAGTTTCTTAATTCAATAAACTCAATTTTATGTATATAACTCATTATTAAAATACCTAATGAGATACTTACTTATCATAATATCATGTTAACTATATATATAATCATATATATGTCATCATATAGTTTTTACAAGTTTTAACGTTCGTGAATCACCGGTCAACTTGGGTGGTCAATCGTCTATATGAAACCTATTTCAATTAATCAAGTCGTAACAAGTTTGATTGCTTAACATATTGGAAACACTTAATCATGTAAATAACAATTTCATTTAATATATATAAACATGGAAAAGTTCGGGTCACTACAGTACCTACCCGTTAAATAAATTTCGTCCCGAAATTTTAAGCAGTTGGAGGTGTTGACGTATCTTCTGGAAATAAGTGCTGGTATTTCTTCTTTATCTGATCTTCTCGTTTCCAGGTGAACTCGGGTCCTCTACGAGCATTCCATCGAACTTTAACAATTGGTATCTTGTTTTGCTTAAGTCTTTTAACCTCACGATCCATTATTTCGACGGGTTCTTCGACGAATTGAAGTTTTTCGTTGATTTGGATTTCGTCTAACGGAATAGTGAGATCTTCTTTAGCAAAACATTTCTTCAATTTTGAGACGTGGAAAGTGTTATGTACAGCCCCGAGTTGTTGTGGTAATTCAATCGGTAAGCTATTGGTCCGACACGATCAATAATCTTGAATGGTCCTATATACCTTGGATTTAATTTCCCTCGTTTACCAAATCGAACAACGCCTTTCCAAGGTGCAACCTTAAGCATGACCATCTCTCCAATTTCAAATTCTATATCTTTTCTTTTAATGTCGGCGTAGCTCTTTTGTCGACTTTGGGCGGTTTTCAACCGTTGTTGAATTTGGATGATCTTCTCGGTAGTTTCTTGTATTATCTCCGGACCCGTAATCTGTCTATCCCCCACTTCACTCCAACAAATTGGAGACCTGCACTTTCTACCATAAATTGCTTCAAATGGCGCCATCTCAATGCTTGAATGGTAGCTGTTGTTGTAGGAAAATTCTGCTAACGGTAGATGTCGATCCGAACTATTTCCGAAATCAATAACACATGCTTGTAGCATGTCTTGAAGCGTTTGTATCATCCTTTCACTCTTTCCATCAGTTTGTGAATGATAGGCATTACTCATGTCTAGACGAGTTCCTAATGCTTGCTGTAATGTCTGCCCAAATCTTGAAATAAATCTGCCATCCCTATCAGAGATAATAGAGATTGGTATTCCATGTCTGGAGACGACTTCCTTCAAATACAGTCGTGCTAACTTCTCCATCTTGTCATCTTCTCTTATTGGCAGGAAGTGTGCTGATTTGGTGAGACGATCAACTATTACCCAAATAGTATCAAAACCACTTGCAGTCCTTGGAAATTTAGTGATGAAATCCATGGTAATGTTTTCCCAATTCCATTGCGGGATTTCAGGTTGTTGAAGTAGACCTGATGGTTTCTAATGCTCAGCTTTGACCTTAGAACATGTCAAACATTCTCCTACGTATTTAGCAACATCGGCTTTCATACCCGGCCACCAAAAATGTTTCTTGAGATCCTTGTACATCTTCCCCGTTCCAGGATGTATTGAGTATCTGATTTTATGAGCTTCTCTAAGTACCATTTCTCTCATATCTCCAAATTTTGGTACCCAAATCCTTTCAGCCCTATACCGGGTTCCGTCTTTCCGAATATTAAGATGCTTCTCCGATCCTTTGGGTATTTCATCCTTTAAATTTTCCTCTTTTAAAACTCCTTATTGTGCCTCCTTTATTTGAGTAGTAAGGTTAGTGTGAATTATTATATTCATAGCTTTTACTCGAATGTGTTCTCTGTCCTTTCTGCTCAAGGCATCGGCTACCACATTTGCCTTCCCCGGGTGATAACGAATCTCAAAGTCGTAATCATTCAACAATTCAATCCATCTGCGCTGCCTCATGTTCAGTTGTTTTTGATTAAATATATGTTGAAGACTTTTGTGGTCGGTATATATAATACTTTTGACCCCATATAAGTAGTGCCTCCAAGTCTTTAATGCAAAAACAACCGCGCCTAATTCCAAATCATGCGTCGTATAATTCTGCTCGTGAATCTTCAATTGTCTAGACGCATAAGCTATTACTTTCGTTCGTTGCATTAATACACAACCGAGACCTTGCTTTGAGGCGTCACAATATATATCACAAAATCATCATTCCCTTCAGGTAATGACAATATAGGTGTCGTAGTTAACTTTTTCTTCAACAATTGAAACGCTTTTTCTTGTTCATCCTCCCATTCAAATTTCCTCCCTTTATGCGTTAATGCAGTCAAGGGTTTTGCTATTTTGTAAAAATCTTGGATGAATCTCCTGTAATAACCAGCTAGCCCTAAAAATTGGCGTATGTGTTTCGGAGTTTTTGGGGTTTACCACTTTTCAACGGTTTCAATCTTTGCTGGATCCACCTGAATACCTTCTTTGTTCACTATATGACCGAGGAATTGAACTTCTTCCAACTAAAATGCACACTTTGAAAACTTAGCGTACAGTTTTTCTTTTCTCAGCAACTCTAGCACTTTTCTCAAATGTTCTTCGTGTTCTTGATCATTCTTCAAGTAAATAAGTATGTAATCGATGAAAACAATGACAAACTTGTCAAGATATGACCCACACACTTGGTTCATGAGGTCCATGAACACAGCTGGTGCATTAGTCAATCCAAACGGCATAACCATAAACTCATAATGACCGTAACGAGTCCTAAAAGCAGTCTTCGGAATGTCATCCTCTTTCACCCGCATTTGGTGATATCCAGAACGTAAATCGATCTTCGAATAAACCGACGAGCCTTGTAGTTGATCAAATAAGTCGTCAATTCTCGGTAATGGGTAACGGTTCTTGATGGTAAGTTTGTTCAACTCTCGGTAGTCGATACACAACCTGTATGTACCATCTTTCTTCTTGACAAACAGAACAGGAGCTCCCCATGGTGATGTACTTGGTCGAATGAAATCACGCTCTAAAAGTTCCTGTAACTGACTTTGTAATTCTTTCATTTCGCTGGGTGCGAGTCTGTATGGAGCACGAACTATTGGTGCAGCTCCTGGTACAAGGTCTATTTGAAATTCAACGGATCGATGTGGGGGTAATCCCGGTAATTCTTTCGGAAATACATCGGAAAATTCTTTTGCGACGGGAACATCACTGATGTTCTTTTCTTCAGGTTTAACTTCCTCGATGTGTGCTAGAATGACGTAACAACCTTTTCTTATTAGTTTTTACGCCTTCAAACTACTAATAAGATTTAACTTCGCGTTGTTCTTTTCTCCGTACACCATTAAAGGTCTTCCTTTTTCATGCATAATGCGAATCACATTTTTGTAACAAACGACCTCTGCTCTTACCTTCTTCAACCAGTCCATGCCAATTATTACATCAAAACTCCCTAACTCGACTGGTATTAAATCAATCTTAAACGTTTCATCACCCAGTTTAATTTCTCTATCCCGACATATATTATCTGCTGAAATTAATTTACCATTTACTAATTCGAGTAAAAATTTATTATCCAAAGGCGTCAATGGGCAACTTAATTTAGTACAAAATTCTCTACTCATATAGCTTTTATCCGCACCCGAATCAAATAAAACATAAGCAAATTTATCGTCAATAAGAAACGTACCCGTAACACGCTCCGGGTCTTCTTGTGCTTCTGCCGCATTAATATTGAAAACTCTTCCACGGCCCTGCCCATTAGTATTCCCCTGATTCGGGCAATTTCTAATAATGTGGCGTGGTTTTCCATATTTATAACAAACAGCGTTGGTATTACTTGCTCCGACACTATTCGTTCTGGCATTACTTGTTCTGATACTATTTGTTCCTTTAGTTCTGTTAAACTTTGTTCCGTAGACCTCACATTTTGTCGCGCTATGACCATTTCTTTTACACCTATTGCAAAATGTCGTGCAAAACCCCTGATATTTTCTTCACACCTATGACATGGCTGTTTTTGGTTTTTGTTGTCGTTTTTTTTTTATTGAGGTTGTTGTTGGGATTGTTATTGTTGTTGAAACGGTTGTTGTAGTTGTTGTTGTTGTTGTTGGGATGTTTGTTGTAGTTATTGTTAGGATTGCGGTTATTGTTGCGATTGTTGTTGCGATTGTTGGGATAGTTGTTTCGATTGTGGTTGTAATTGTTATTGTTGTTGTATTGGTGACTCTTTTCACCATTTTTCTCCCACTTCCTCTTGAGTTGTTTCGTGTTGGCTTCTTCGGCCGCCTGCTCTTTAATTCTTCTCTCAATCTGATTTATAAGTTTATGAGCCATTCGACTTGCCTTTTTTATGGAAGCGGGCTCGTGTGAACTCACATCTTCTTGAATCCTTACTGGTAACCCTTTTACAAATGCGTCGATCTTCTCTTCTTCATCTTCGAACGCTCCCGGACACAATAGGCACAACTCTGTGAATCGTCGTTCATACGTGGTAATGTCGAACCCTTGTGTTCGTAACTCTCTAAGCTCTACCTTGAGCTTATTGACTTTGTTTCTAGGACGGTACTGCTCGTTCATCAATTGCTTGAATGCCAACCACGGTAGTGCGTAAGCAGCATTTTGTCCTACCTGTTCAAGATAGGTGTTCCACCACGTTAACGCAGTACCTGTGAAGGTATGCGTAGCATACTTAACTTTGTCCTCTTCAGTACACTCACTTATAGCAAACACCGATTCGACTTTCTCGGTCCACCGTTTCAATCTAATTGGTCCTTCGGTTCCATTAAATTCCAAAGGTTTGTAGGCAGTGAATTCTTTGTAGGAGCATCCTACACGATTTCTTGCGCCGTTAGCTGTATTGCTAGATTCAGAGTTATTGTTGGTATGTAGCGCAACCTGTACTGTGGCTATGTTTGCAGCAAGAAAGGTACGAAATTCCTCTTCGCTCATATTCTTGGTGTGTCAAGTAGTCGGTGCCATTTCCTTCAAAATAGCCAACTGAATCGAGTTAATCATATAGAATATTAAGAGTAGTCAATAGTATTTCGTAGCATAATATGAACTTATTTATAAAAGCTTTTTCTTCATATTAGCATTTTATAAGTTTAAATTTGGGTACTACCTACCCGTTAAGTTCATACTTAGTAGCTAATATACAATTCAACTACTACAATTCCATATGAAAAACTGATTATAATAATATATCACATATAAATATTCTTCAAACTTACAACATCGCTATATTACATATAACATGAAATATAGTACACTTTGATACAGGACAGTTTTGAAGATAAATCTAGTTAATACGCAAGTTGTTCAGCAAAGGAAATAAAGACACTAATTCATAAGTCCAGAAACAAGTCATGCACTCTGGTTTTACTAAGACGACTTCCTATCCTTGGTCTTGTGGAAAATAACCGTTATGACCATTGACTAGGCAGTATGTTGTAATGTCGTCAAAAGGACGAGGGTTTTGTAATGTCCAACAGCCCCGTAATAATCTAAAAACCTTGTTTCTCACCCCAACTACTGAATCCGTCACTTGTGGGAAGGTTTTATTTAAAAGCTGCAATCCGATGTTCTTTTTCTCACTTTGGTAAGAAGCGAAGATCACTAACCCGTAAGCATAACATGCTTCTTTATGTTGCATGTTAGAAGCTCTTTCTAATTCACGAAATCCTATGTTGGGATATGTTGAGTCAAAATAGGTTCTTAACCCGTAGCGTAAAATTGCATTTGGGTTCCCCGCATTTAACGCTTTAAAGAAAACACGGCGTAACTTACAGTCTCCCCAATGTGATATACCCCACCTATCAAAGGAAAGCCTTTTATAAATTAAGGCATTTCTGAAAAGTCTTTCAAATGTTTGACAAGTTAATTTTGCCATAATTAATTGTGCTGATGAATTCTGACCGACTCTAGACAAGATTTCCTCAATCATATCCTCTGGTAAATCTTCTAAAATATTCAGTTGTCTACCCTTAACGTCCATTTTGTTTTTATACTGTAAAATAGACAAGGATTAGATTCATAAAAGATAATTAACAAACAATACAAGCAATTTTTACATAGAACATAAAAGTACAAGCACACTACAATACATATAATACACAACATGATTACAACCCTCTAATCTGAATCACTGGTTTCTTCTTCTTTGGACTTGGTTCGTTTTCCTAATTTTCTAGGAATATATGGTGTTCCTCTAATACGAGCCGTCGTTTTCCACAATGGTTTAGAAAAACCTGGTGGTTTAGAGGTTCCCGGGTCATTGTTACATTTTAGGAAATACGGATGTTGCCGATACATATAAAGTTTATCGGGGTTGGAATCGGGTTTCTCTATTTTTATACCTTTTCCCTTATTATTTTCTTTCGCTTTATTAAATTGGGTTGAGGTAATTTCTATAACATCATCGGAATCCTCATCGGGATCCGATTCATCAAAAAAGTGGTAATCTTCCCAATATTTTGCTTCCTCGGCGGAAACACCATTGACCATTATTAACTTTGGTCCGTTGGTTGAGGATTTTCTTTTATTTAATCGATTTACTATAGGTATCAATATTTCTTCCTCCGAAACATCTTCCTCTTCCGGTTCCTCCTCTTCCGGTTCCTCCTCTTCCGGTTCCTCCTCTTCCGGTTCCTCTTCTTCCGGTTCCTCTTCGGGAATTTGTGAATCTTCCCAAAATATATTCGAATCTTCATTATTATTAGGTGAATCGATGGGATTTGTACTAGTGGTATACATCTATCACACAATATCAAACACATTAAGAGGTTAATATATCACATAATATTTACATGTTAATAATATATAGTTTCCAACAAAAGTGTTAAGCAAACGTTTTTAAAGAAAACACGGTCGAAGTCCAGACTCACTAATGTATCCTAACAAACTCGATAAGACACACTAATGCAAATTTCTGGTTCTCTAAGACCAACGCTCGGATACCAACTGAAATGCCCCTTCATATTGATTATAAACGTTCCATATTAATTGATTTCGTCGCGAGGTTTTGACCTCTATATGAGACGTTTTTCAAAGACTGCATTCATTTTTAAAACAACCATAACCTTTATTTTATCTATAAAGGTTTAAAAAGCATTACGTAGATTATCAAATAATGATAATCTAAAATATACCATTTACACACGACCATTACATAATGGTTTACAATAAGAATATATTACATCAAAAATAAGTTTCTTAAATGCAGTTTTTACATAATATCATATAAGCATGGACTCCAAATCTTGTCCTTATTTTAGTATGCAACAGCGGAAGCTCTTAATAATCACCTGAGAATAAACATGCTTAAAACGTCAACAAAAATGTTCGTGAGTTATGGGTTTAACCTATATATTATCAAATCATAATAATAGACCACAATATTTCATATTTCAATATACATCCCATACATAGAGATAAAAATCATTCATATGGTGAACACCTGATAACCGACATTAACAAGATGCATATAAGAATATCCCCTATCATTCCGGGAAATCCTTCGGACATCATAAAAACGAATTCGAAGTACTAAAGCATCCGGTACTTTGGATGGGGTTCGTTAGGCCCAATAGATCTATCTTTAGGATTCGCGTCAATTAGTAGATCAGTTTACTAATTCTTAGGCTACCAAGCAAAAGGGGTATATTTGGCTTTGATCATTCACCCATATAATGTAGTTTCATTTACTTGTGTCTATTTCGTAAAACATTTATAAAACTGCATGTATTCTCATCCCAAAATATTAGATTTTAAAAGTGGGACTATAACTCACTTTCACAGATTTTTATTTCGTCGGGAGTAAGACTTGGCCGCTGGTCGATTCACGAACCTATAACAAATATATACATATATATATATATCAAAGTATGTTCAAAATATATTTACAACATTTTTAATACATTTTGATGTTTTAAGTTTATTAAGTCAGCTGACCTCGTTAGTAACCTACAACTAGCTGTCCATAGTTAGATGTACAGAAATATATATTATCTTGAATCAATCCACGACCCAGTGTATACACGTCTCAGGCTAGATCACAACTCAAAGTATATATATTTTTGGAATCAACCTCAACCCTGTATAGCTAACTCAAACATTACTGCATATAGAGTGTCTATGGTTGTTCCAAATAATATATATACATGGGTCGATATGATATGTCAAAACATTTGCATACGTGTCTATGGTATCCCAAGATTACATAATATATTAGAATACATGTATAATACAATATAAGTCAGCTAGGATATGATTGTATAGAATTGTTACAATATTTCCCGTAGCTACAACAATAAAAAAATATCCAATCTTGTTTTACCCATAACATCTTCGTTTTAAATCCGTTTTGAGTGAATTAAATTGCTATGGTTTCATATTAAACTATATTTTATGAATCTAAACAGAAAAAGTATAGGTTTATAGTCAGAAATATAAGTTACAAGTCTTTTTTATAAGAGGTAGTCATTTCAGTCGAAAGAATGACGTCTTGATGACCATTTTGAAAAACATACTTCCACTTTGAGTTTAACCATGATTTTTGGATATAGTTTCATGTTCATAATAAAAATCATTTTCCCAAAAGAACAAATTTTAAATCAAAGTTTATCATAGTTTTTAATTATCAAACCCAAAACAGCCCGCGGTGTTACTACGACGGCGTATGTCCGGTTTTACGGTGTTTTTCGTGTTTTCAGGTTTTAAATCATTAAGTTAGCATATCATATAGATATAGAACATGTGTTTAGTTGATTTTAAAAGTCAAGTTAGAAGGATTAACTTTTATTTGCGAACAAGTTTAGAATTAACTAAACTATGTTCTAGTGATTTCAAGTTTAAACCTTCGAATAAGGTAGTTTTATATATATGAATCGAATGATGTTATGAACATCATTACTACCTCAGGTTTTGTGGATAAACCTACTGGAAATAAGAAAAATAGATCTAGCTTTAAAGGATCCTTGAATGGCTTGAAAGTTCTTGAAGCAGAATCATGACACGAAAATAAGTTCAAGTAAGATTTCCACTCGAAATAAGATTGTTATAGTTATAGAAATTGAATCAAAGTTTGAGTATGAGTATTATCTTGTATTAGAAAGATATCTTACTGTAAATAAGAAAGATTTCTTGAGGTTGGATGATCATTTTACAAGATTGGAAGTAAGCTAGCAAACTTGAAAGTATTCTTGATTTTATGAAACTAGAACTTATAGAATTTATGAAGAACACTTAGAACTTAAAGATAGAACTTGAGAGAGATCAATTAGATGAAGAAAATTGAAGAATTAAAGTGTTTTTTGGTGTTTTTGGTCATTGGTATATGGATTAGATATAAAGGATGTGTAATTTTGTTTACATGTAAATAAGTCATGAATGATTACTAATATTTTTGTAATTTTATGAGATATTTCATGCTAGTTGCCAAATGATGGTTCCCACATGTGTTAGGTGACTCACATGGGCTGTTAAGAGCTAATCATTAGAGTGTATATACCAATAGTACATACATCTAAAAGCTGTGTATTGTACGAGTACGAATACGGGTGCATACGAGTAGAATTGTTGATGAAACTGAATGAGGATGTAATTGTAAGAATTTTTGTTAAGTAGAAGTATTTTGATAAGTGTCTCGAAGTCTTTCAAAAGTGTATGAATACATATTAAAACACTACATGTATATACATTTTAACTGAGTCGTTAAGTCATCGTTAGTCGTTACATGTAAATGTTGTTTTGAAAGCTTTAGGTTAACGATCTTGTTAAATGTTGTTAACCCATTGTTTATTATATCTAAAGAGATGTTAAATTATTACATTATCATGATATTATGATATATTAATATTTTTTAGTATGATATATATACAGTTAAATGTTGTTACAACGATAATCGTTACATATATGTCTCGTTTCGAAATCATTAAGTTAGTAGTCTTATTTTTACATATGTAGTTCATTGTTAATACACTTAATGACATGTTTACTTATCATTTATCATGATTAAACATAGTGTAACAATATCTTAATATGAGTCATATGTATTTAGTAAGACGTTGTTTTAACGATAATCGTTATATATATCGTTTCGAGTTTCTTAATTCAATAAACTCAATTTTATGTATATAACTCATTGTTAAAATACCTAATGAGATGCTTACTTATCATAATATCATGTTAACTATATATATAATCATATATATGTCATCATATAGTTTTTACAAGTTTTAACGTTCGTGAATCACCGGTCAACTTGGGTGGTCAATTGTCTATATGAAACCTATTTCAATTAATCAAGTCTTAACAAGTTTGATTGCTTAACATGTTGGAAACACTTAATCATGTAAATAACAATTTTATTTAATATATATAAACATGAAAAAGTTCGGGTCACTACAGTTGCTATAATGATCGGGTTTTTGTTGCCCGGGCATTTGTGTTAATTGGTTAAGTGTTTTATCATTGTTTTTATATTATTTATAAGTTGAGAACACTAAAACGTCTACAAATCAGTTGTTTAAAGTGTATGATGGTTTGTTACATTGATTAGTATAAGAATGAATGACACATTTGTATGCTAATTGATTATAGCTGCGTCTGGAGCATGTTAGTAGATTTCTACTCACACACATGATATGAAATTATATAACTTTATCCAAAATTCCAACATGTAAAGTGAATAGTGCATAAATAAACATATTTATTTAAAGTTGATTGTTTGCTCTGAATTACTTGATTGCTTTTGTTTTAAATTAATTTATTTAAAAGCATTTTCTTTGACATTCAGGTCTTTAAAAAGAAATCCCCATAATTTAATCCGCTTTCTGTTTATTTTATTACAATTTATCTAAATTTTGAGTTACATACGCCAGTATGTCCGTGAAATGAAAACCCTGGACTTTACGTATACTTAGGGATGGCAATGGATCAGATATGGATCGAGTGATGCCGTATCCATATCCATATCTATTTAGTTTTTGTTAATCCATATCCATATCCATATCTGTTTAATTTTGGTTCATCCATCCATATCCATATCCATTGGATTAAGCGGGTTAATGGATATCCAATGGATATTAAAAAATGTTACAATATTTTTTAATATGCGATGAAAACCAAAACGCAGCGTAGCAAAAATAAATATTACATGACATAATTAAAATTTATCAACAAAAATGTTTAATCTTTGTCGAAGATTAGACACAATCTATTGAATTTACTATAAAACATAGATTGTGAAAAATCAAATATGTAATTTGTATGTTTATTTTGTCAGATATACGTATTTTATTGTAATATATCGTAGTTATTTCATTATAATTTTGAAAGAAACATGTAAATCTATCGAAAAATGCATATATAATAATAAATATGTAAGCATATATCTATATTTATGTACTTGTATATGTATTTCGGGTGATAATAGATTAATCCATGGATGAAACTTTTCATCCATGTCCATATCCATATCACTTAGGTTCGTCCATATCCGTATCCATATCCATATCCATTACGAAATGGGTGGATCGGGTGGATATCACTGGATCGGGTGGCCATTGCCATCCCTACCTATACTATTACACGATCGGATGCGCTTGCCTGTATATTGTATGCTAGTCACTTTTTAAGTATTTTTTAGTTTTTATAAAATTTATTACCCGATTTGACACATCAGTGGCTAATTAGGCGGATCTTAAAGAAGCGAGCCTAGAGTAGTAGCGCGGCCTATTACGTCAACAATGTTGAAACTTCTAGAAAAAACTTCGAATTGTGAGGGCGATCATCCCGGTGAACTGACCGTACCCCAAACTGACACTCGCAAGATTAGAAACCCTTTTCAAGTCGATGCACTCGTAGAAGAAACTTAAAAACCTTTGTGAATTCTGAAAATTGTTGCATTTGCTCTCCATGTACTCGTCTCCTTTTAGAAACCATCTATGTTGCATATAAGACCGCTCTTTATGGTGTAATATCCTTTCGTATAGCTACATAGTCTCTAGAATGAACTATAAGTATGGTTCTATTATAGATTATGTCTCGGCGACTTCGTTTCTTCAAGTAAGGCCCGTCTTCAAATTTTGTGTTTGTGTGTTTGGGGTCTATCTATTTATGTACTCGTGTCATGTAAAATAGGTGTTGGTATTGATTTGTCTTAATGTTTATGTGACATTAATGAAATGACAATTAAAAGATTAAATTTTGATTGCCAAGGTAACGAGTGAGATAACCGGGTACATAGTCAAGAATATATTTGTTAACATATAAATAACATATTAAATATTTATGTATTTAATAATTTATTTTTTATTAAAAAGTGAACGTCTATGTTTTTTCCTCTGACTCATAAAGTGTATGACTTCAAAATTTTAAAGTACGGATTGGTGGTTCTCTTATTATTCTTCTGTCATTTATCATGTTTTTAACTTAAAACTTTAGTGTTTTTAACACAAAATACAAAACTGTAAACTCTAAATCGTTCATGTTAAAAATTCAATCTAAACCTTATTTTCTAAACCCTAAACCCTAATTTCCAAACCCTAAATTCTAATTTTTAAACTCTTAAAAATATCTAATTAAAACGTTACTCATGATTCATGTTATCATTTATTTCTTCGAGCGTTTTTTCGCAAAAATAATAACATTTATCACAAAATATCTTTTTTAATGTTCATATTTTCATGTGATCTCAATGTTTGAATTTTATTTGTCAAAAAAAATATAGTGAAAAAAATTATTTCTCCCTATAAGTGTTTCTCTCTTGATTAAAATAATATATATATATATATATATATATATATATATATATATATATATATATATATATATATATATATATATATATATATAGTGTTTTAATCAAGAGAGGGAGGTTTTAAGTTAAAATTCTTTTATTTGTATTGGGACTTGATTAAGAACGACCTCTTGAAAGCTATTATTTGGTTTTGGGAAAACTGTGACATCTCTAAAGGTTGTAACGCTTCTTTCATTACTTTGGTTCCAAATAAAAACGATCTATTGGGCCTCAATGATTATCAACCTATCAGTCTAATTGGTTGTTATTATAAGATACTTGCGAAGATTCTCTCCATTCGCATCCAAAAAGTTTTACCTTCGATTATTGGGTTCGAGAAAAGCGCATACCTCAAAGGTAAATTATTCTTGATGGTTCTCTAATTGCAAACGAAACTATTGACTATCTAAAGAGACTTAAAAAGAAGAGTCTCATTTTTAAGGTAGATTTAGAGAAGGCGTTTGATAGTTTGAGTTGGGATTTCCTTTTAGATATGATGCATAGAATGGGGTTTGGCCTTCGGTGGAGGAATTGCATTCGGGCGTGTCTTAAATCGGCTTCTATTTTGGTCCTCGTCGACGTTTCTCCAACCAATGAATTTCTCATTGAGAGAGGTGTTCGACAAGGCGATCCTTTCTCACCTTTCTTTTTTCTTATAGTGGCGGAGGGTTTTAATTTCATTATTAAAAGGGCTTGTGATGTAGGTCTCTTTAATGGGGTGGAAGTTGCTAAAGATAAGGTTAAATTATCCCACTTGCAATTCGCGGATGATACAATTTTCATTGGTGAATGGCAAAGTCACAACTTTTGCAACCTCATGAAAGTGTTAAAATTTTTTGAAAATGTATCGGGGCTTAAAATTAACTTCCATAAAGGTGTGTTGTATGGGTTAGGTGTGTCTAGTGACGAGGTGGGAAGGTTGTCCTCTTGAGTTGGTTGTAAAGTGGGTGATGTAGTGACCCGAACTTTTCCATGTTTATATATATATTAAATGAAATTGTTATTTACATGATTAAGTGTTTCTAACATGTTAAGCAATCAAACTTGTTAAGACTTGATTAATTGAAATATGTTTCATATAGACAATTGACCACTCAAGTTGACAGGTGATTCACGAACGTTAAAACTTGTAAAAACTATATGATGACATATATATGGTTATATATATATTTAACATGATATTATGATAAGTAAACATATCATTAAGTATATTAATAATGAACTACATATGTAAAAACAAGACTACTAACTTAATGATTTTGAAACGAGACATATATGTAACGATTATCGTTGTAACGACATTTAATGTATATATATCATATTAAGAGATATTCGTACATCATAATATCATGATAATATAATAATTTAAAATCTCATTTGATATTATAAACATTGGGTTAACAACATTTAACAAGATCGTTAACCTAAAGGTTTCAAAACAACACTTACATGTAACGACTAACGATGACTTAACGATTCAGTTAAAATGTATATACACACTTTTGAAAGACTTCAAGACACTGATCAAAATACTTCTACTTAACAAAAATGCTTACAATTACATCCTCGTTCAGTTTCATCAACAATTCTACTCGTATGCACCCGTATTCGTACTCGTACAATACACAGCTTTTAGATGTATGTACTATTGGTATATACACTGCAATGATTAGCTCTTAGCAGCCCATGTGAGTCACCTAACATATGTGGGAACCATCATTTGGCAACTAGCATGAAATATCTCATAAAATTACAAAAATATGAGTAATCATTCATGACTTATTTACATGAAAACAAAATTACATATCCTTTATATCTAATCCATACACCAACGACCAAAAACATCTACAAACACTTTCATTCTTTAAATTTCTTCATCTAATTGATCTCTCTCAAGTTCTATCTTCAAGTTCTAAGTGTTCTTCATAAATTCTACAAGTTCTAGTTTCATAAAATCAAGAATACTTCCAAGTTTGCTAGCTTACTTGCAATCTTGTAGAGTGATCATCCAACCTCAAGAAATCTTTCTTAATTATAGTAAGATATCTTTCTAATACAAAGTAATACTCATATTCAATTTCTATAACTATAACAATCTTATTTCGAGTGAAAATCTTACTTGAACTGTTTTCGTGTCATGATTCTGCTTCAAGAACTTTCAAGCCATCCAAGGATCCTTTGAAGCTAGATCCATTTTTCTCATTTCCAGTAGCTTTATCCAGAAAACTTGAGGTAGTAATGATGTTCATAACATCATTCGATTCATACATATAAAGCTATCTTATTCGAAGGTTTAAACTTGTAATCACTAGAACATAGTTTTGTTAATTCTAAACTTGTTCGCAAACAAAAGTTAATCCTTCTAACTTGACTTTTAAAATCAAGTAAACACATGTTCTATATCTATATTATATTCTAACTTAATGATTTAAAACCTGGAAACACGAAAAACACCGTAAAATCGGATTTACGCCGTCGTAGTAACACCGCGGGCTGTTTTGGGTTAGTTAATTAAAAACTATGATAAACTTTGATTTAAAAGTTGTTCTTTTGGGAAAATGATTTTTCTTATGAACATGAAACTATATCCAAAAATCATGGTTAAACTCAAAGTGGAAGTATGTTTTTCAAAATGGTCATCAAGACGTCGTTCTTTCGACTGAAATGACTACCTCTTACAAAAACGACTTGTAACTTATATTTCTGACTTTAAACCTATACTTTTTCTGTTTAGATTCATATAATAGAGTTTAATATGAAATCATAGCAATTTGATTCACTCAAAACGGATTTAAAACGAAGAAGTTATGGGTAAAACAAGATTGGATAATTTTTCTTGTTGTAGCTACTTGAAAATTGGTAACAAATCTGTATTAATCATATCCTAGCTAACTTATATTGTATTATACATGTATTCTAATATATTATGTTATCTTGGGATACCATAGACACGTATGCAAATATTTTGACATATCATATCGACCCATGTGTATATATTATTTGGAACAACCATAGACACTCTATATGCAGTAATGTGGGAGTTAGCTATACAGGGTTGAGGTTGATTCAAAAAATATATATACTTTGAGTTGTGATCTAGCCTGAGATGTGTATACACTGGGTTGTGGATTGATTCAAGATAATATATATCAATTTTTTTCTGTACATCTAACTTTGGACAACTAGTTGTAGGTTACTAACGAGGACAGCTGACTTAATGAACTTAAAACATCAAAATGTATTAAAAAGTGTTGTAAATATATTTTGAACATACTTTGATATATATGTACATATTTGTTATAGGTTCGTGAATCGACCAGTGGCCAAGTCTTACTTCCCGACGAAGTAAAAATATGTGAAAGTGAGTTATAGTCCCACTTTTAAAATCTTATATTTTTGGGATGAGAATACATGCAGGTTTTATAAATGATTTACAAAATAGACACAAGTACGTGAAACTACATTCTATGGTTGAATTATCGAAATCGAATATGCCCCTTTTTATTAAGTCTGGTAATCTAAGAATTAGGGAACAGACACCCTAATTGACGCGAATCTTAAAGATAGATCTATTGGGCCTAACAAACCCCATCCAAAGTACCGGATTCTTTAGTACTTCAAAATTTATATCATATCCGAAGGGTGTCCCGGAATGATGGGGATATTCTTATATATGCATCTTGTTAATGTCGGTTACCAGGTGTTCACCATATGAATGATTTTTATCTCTATGTATGGGATGTATATTGAAATATGAAATCTTGTGGTCTATTGTTACGATTTGATATATATAGGTTAAACCTATAACTCACCAACATTTTTTTGTTGACGTTTTAAGCATGTTTATTCTCAAGTGATTATTAAGAGTTTCCGCTATCGCATACTTAAATAAGGACAAGATTTGGAGTCCATGCTTGTATAATATTGTGTAAAAACTGCATTCAAGAAACTTATTTCGTTGTAACATATTTGTATTGTAAACCATTATGTAATAGTCGTGTGTAAACAGGATATTTTAGATTATCATTATTTGATAATCTACGTAAAGCTTTTTAAACCTTTATTGATGAAATAAAGGTTATGGTTTGTTTTAAAATGAATGCAGTCTTTGAAAAACGTCTCATATAGAGGTCAAAACCTCGCAATGAAATCAATTAATATGGAACGTTTTTAATCAATAAGAACGGGACATTTCAGGTGAGCTCCCTTTCACTTATCTTGGCCTCCCAGTTGGTGAAAATATGAGTCTTGAGCATAATTGGAAACCCGTTTTTGAGAAGTTCGACTCCAAACTTGCGAATTGGAAAACAAGATCGATTTCTTATGGTGGAAGGCTTACGCTCGTTAAATCGGTTCTTAGTAGTTTACCGCTATACTACTTTTCGCTTTTTCGTGCCCTATTGAGTGTCGTCAAAATATTAGAGAGTGTTAGGAGAAATTTTCTTTTGGGGCGGGACGGAGGAGCGTTCAAAATTTCCATGGGTCAAATGGGATGAGTGTCTTTTATCTTATGATGATGGGGGGGTTAAATATCGAGTCTCTTCGGGGGAAGAATCTTGCACTTTTGGGGAACTGGTTTGGCGGGCAAAAATCGAGCCTAACTCACTTTGGGTTTCCATTATTATGGTGCTAACAGGCTACTTCCCCCTACGGGCCTTAATGGGCCGAAAGGGGTAAGTAGCGTGTGGTCAAATATTGTACGTGCAGGTACAATGATTGAGAAGATGGACATCAACTTTGCGGGTTCATATTTGAAAGCGATTGGGGATGGTGCCGAAACAGATTTTTGGAGTGAACCGTGGCTTTGTGATACACCATTAAAGCAAAAGTTCATGCGTTTATTCTATAACAACCCTCATTTTTCCATTCTATATTTTTTTTCCAATATTAAATGCCCAAACAATATAATTAAAACTTAATATAATTAAAACTTAATGATTAAACTTTAATCAACAATTGTTAAGTGTTAAGAGTTATAAAACATATTAATTAACTTTGTGCAATAATTGACAAGCTAATAAAAGATGAAAATAATAAACTGTTAGTCGACACTCACTGCTAATTAAAATTTATGCATTTATGTAATATTATAACTAATAACCTATAAATAATAAATAAAAAGTGACATTTATATAAATAATAAAACAATTGGGAACTAAATAAAAAATATATATATACAATCATGAATTAGTAAAAAGAAAATAATACTTATCATGTAGTAAATGCAAAAAAAAAAAAAAAAAATAATAATAATAATAATAATAATAATAATAATAATGAGACTAAAGAATCTTAAACAATTACATCCTTATGTTGACTAAAAAAATAAAATAAAATATACATATATAAAAAAAATAATATATATATATATAAACTAGTACCACCTATTGTTGCCTAAAAATTATAAAATAAAATAAAATCATTAATTAGAACATCCTTATGTTGACTAACACTCTAATACTTGCACTATATAAACACCCCTAGACTCCAACTTTCTCATTCACAAATCACACCAAAATCCTCTCTCAAAAACAATCTCTCCCTCTCCCTCTCTTGTGGTATTCGGATCTTCAAGCTTGTTCTTCGTGTTCATCAAGATTTTCAAGCGTGTTCTTCATTATTTGGGTTATTTGATCTTCATCACCAAGTTTTCTTCTTGTTTCTTGTTAATCTTCATCATCATTAACAAGGTATGATCCAAAATCTTAAAACTTTTAAATTTTTCTTTCAATTCATGTTTATATTCATAATCATATTCGTGCATGATCTTAACATTCATATTATTTAGATCCTCAAAACCCTAAACCCTAATCATTAAAATACTACTTTAATTAACTAACCCTAATTAATAAAACCCTAATACTACTTATACTATTAATTAACATGTATACACTATTACTATTACTAACACCTATAACCTACTACTTATATTATAACACATAAAAACATTTTGGGATATGTATTAGAGATGTATAGATCTTCGAACTTTCTTGACGAATGCTTTCTACGAAACTCTAGGCGGAAGGGTTTGGATTTCCGATTTAAAGGATCCTATAGCTCAAGCCCCTAGACCTGAAATGGCCATTCGAAGGAAAAGGGGTGATTGGAAGCTTATCTAATACGGCAAGTATCCTAAAATGGAAAACACTGTTAAAGTAGAAACTTTCTAGTTATAGAAACTTACTAAGATAAGAAATCTACTAAAAGTGGAAACTTTCTAAAAATAGAAACTTACTAGGAAAGGAAACTTAGTAAAATGAACTATACTTACAACACTATCATACTTAAACATCTACTTAAACTTGGGCAAAAACACTTACTACTCTTAAATGTCAATAGGTTGACTTTTCTGCTCACTCATCCAACTTTCTATTCCGAGGAATAACTCTCTCTCTCTACTTACTAAGGTGAATTCATAGCCACACTTTATATTGTGCACAACTTATTTAACTTCTTGGGGTGAGACACATGCTGCTTTTACTATTTACAATTTAGACACAAGTACCAACTACTAAACTATGCTATACCCGGCTATGTCCGACTAAGTCCCTACAGTGATATTTTTAATTGCTAGTTGATTGCATGCTTAATTATTGGGGGTAGGCCTATCGGGAGTAACGTCCCCGATACATTTGACTAAGTCATTGTATTACTTAATAATGAAATTAAACCGACAAGTATAAACTACAACTTGTCTTTGGGGCAAACTTGAACGTTTAGTCTAAATATTACGCACTGGCATAACTTTTTGATCCTGCGGGAGATCAACTTTACAAACTAAATCTTGTGGTCTAAAACAACGGTCAAACTTATTTGTTAAACCTATGAACTTCACTCAACCTTTTTGGTTGACACTTTAGCATGTTTTGTCTCAGGTGCTGATTGATTCAAGCTTTCTTACTTACTACTTATGTGATGCTACTTGGACATAGGATCAAGAGATATCGCATTATTTACTTTTGCATTTGAACATTTACATTATTGTTACTTCCATCATTGTAACGACATTTCATTTTCCGCTGCGTACTCTCAATAAAGTTTATTTTATCATTTAGTATTGTTCTCCTATATTATAATATGTTGGTTTATTTGATATTAAGTCACATTTCGCCCAGGCCCTAACTGGGGGTGTGATAGATTGGTATCAGAGCATAACCAGGCTGTTATAGAGAACCAGGCTTGCATTTTTATGTGTGCCTTACTTGTTAGCTAGGGTGCCTTAGCAATCTAGGAAACTATAACCTTTCCTGCCTTAGACTTAAAGCACTTAGGATTGCCCTATAATCTTAATACTTATGCTTTAATAAACTTGACTTAAAGATTCTAATCAAAGTCTCTTTCCTAATGATAGGATGTCAAGCTCAAGTGTTAACAAGCCCAACAAGGCAACTCACAACCCTACCACCGAAGTAGGTGTTGGACACTCTTCAACTTCGAGACCTGTTCGAAGTCCTTTCTACAGTCCTGCCTCATCGTCACCAAACTATAGCCCAAATATTATTCCTAATGGGTCTCCTCAATATTACCCAACTCCGAGAATCAAAGATAAAGGAAAACGTCATGAAGAGGTTGGTCCGTCAAGAAAAAGAGACCGATCTTTTTATGATGGTGCTAAGTATGAAACCATGAGTCTACGAAATGATACCGAGAGGAACATTGGAGGTTTGCTTCGCCACGTGGCGAGAGTGGAGGTTAAAATGGAGAAACTTATGGAAGAAAACGTCAAGCTAAGAAAAGAGTTAATGATGCTAAGGTGTGAAGAAGAATGCAACACCCGTTGGGGGAAGTAATCCCTTGCTTACCTCAAGGAGGATATTGACGTCCGAATGAAAATGGAGAGAAGCCGAGTCGACAAACAGCTTGCTTTAAGAGAGTACGACACCAATACCGTTAACAGTCATGTTACCAACCTTTACGACAATCTCGAGTACCTCTACGAAAAGCAAAAAGAAAAGAACGAGCGATATGAGAAGTTTATGAAAGAGTCTCTCGACTCTCAAACCGAAAGGCTAGAGGAACTTGTGAAGGATAACATGGAAAAAGTGATGAAGCAGTTTGAGGACGAGAAGAAGAAATATGAAGACTACTTCAATATTAATATTTCTTAGTTATTTTTCCATTTTCCATCGATGTAAAGGCTATGCCTTAAACTATTTCCTTTTTTCATTCTCGTGTAATAAAGGCTTATATAATGCCTCGTTTCTAATAATATCGAGTGCTTCATTTATATCATGTGATATCAATACTTTATTCACACTTGAAATTGCTCAAACCTATAACTTGTCAACTTATCAAACTTATGTTTACTTCTATGTAGTGACATCATGGGTCGTCTAACTGCACCTACCATTAACAACATAGTGTTGACCACTGAGCAATTCCAACAGTTACTCACTGCCGCACAAGGCAACGCTCAAGCTAATAATGTTAATTCTCAACCGAAACCTTGTTCATACAAGGACTTTACAAACTGTCACCCTCCCGCATTCAAGGTAAATGAAGAAGCTGTCGAACTAGTTCATTGGTTCGAGAAGATGGAGTCCATTTTTCGTATTTGCAACTGTGGTGATGACGATCGATTAAAGTATGCCACTAGGTCATTAGGTGGTAATGCTTTAACTTAGTGGTCTGCTCATGCCAAGTCCGTAGGGATTGACAATGCTAATGCAATTCCATGGGACGAACTCAAAAGCATGATGATTAATAAATTCTGCCCTCGAAGTCAAGTTCAGAAACTTGAAGCTGAGTTCTGGGAGCTCAAGGTGAAGGGTACTGATATTGAAAACTACACCAACCATTTTCTTGAGCTTACTACTTTTTGTCCCGAGATGTTTCCTAACGAAGCTAGAAGGATTGAAAGATATATTGAAGGTCTCCCAGAGGATGTTCAGGGGAATGTTATTGCTGCCGAGAAGGTTACTCTTGATGCTGTGATTCTCATGGCATAAAATCTGATGTTGACCAAGATAAGAAGAGCGTCGGCTAGTAAGCAGATTGATACTAAGAGTAATGAAGGTAAAAGGAAGTTTGAGCCGTCTCAAGGTTCAACTCAGAATGTTAGTAAGAAGCTTACGGATAGTACAAGGTCAAATTATAAGGGTACCTATCATTTCTGTGTTCATTGTGAGAGGCATCACCCAGGGAAGTGTAATGTCACTTGTTTGTTGTGTAAGAAAGTGGGACACGTAGCTAAGACGTGTAAGACTCCTCCAAAGAATAAAGCTATTGTTCCTGCCAAAGCTCCTCCTACTTGTTATACTTGTGGGGAAAAGGGACACATTAGTCCAAATTAACCTAAGAAGAGAGATAATCCCGCTACTGGAGCCAATACTACTGCTACAAAGGGTCGTGCATTTGTTATTACTGCTGCTGAAGCACGAGATGAATATGAGGTCATCACGGGTATGTATCTTGTCAATAATTGTTACGCAACTATTTTATTCGATACTGGTGCCGACCGAAGTTACGTGTCTAATGAATTTTGTACCCTATTTACTGAAAAGCCTCAACCCTTAGAAACTAAATGATTAGTAGAAGTAGCCAATGGAAAGATCATGAAAGTCGATAAAATCTATAAAAACTGCAACCTAATCTTAGCCAACAAAGAATTTAAGATAGACCGTTTGCCGGTCGAACTAGGAAGTTTCGATGTGGTAGTTGGAATGGATTGGTTACGTCCATTAAGAGCTGCAATCATGTGTTACGATAAAACCGTTCATGTTCCATTGGGAAATGGAGGGACTCTTATTATCCAAGATGAAAAGAATGGTTTAAATCTCAACATTATCTCCTGTATTAAGACCCGCAAATACCTTATGAAAGGTTATCCAGCTATTCTAGCCCATGTTAAGATGATTGAATCGAAAGAGAAGTGTATTAAAGATGTACCAGTGGTTAAAGATTTTCCCGATGTGTTTCCCAAAGATCTTCCTGGTCTTCCACCTCCTCGACAAGTTGAATTCCAAATTGATTTAGCTCCCGGTGCTGCTCCTATTGCTAAAGCACCATACCGTTTAGCACCTTCTGTAGTGACCCGAACTTTTCCATGTTTATATATATTAAATGAATTGGTTATTTACATGAGTAAGTGTTTCCAACATTTTAAGCAGTCAAACTTGTTAAGACTTGATTAATTGAAATAGGTTTCATATAGTCAATTGACCACCCAAGTTGACCGGTGATTCACGAACGTTAAAACTTGTAAAAACTATATGATGACATATATATGGATATATAGATATAGTTAACATGATATTATAATAAGTAAGTATCTCATTAGGTATTTTAACAATGAGTTATATACATAAAAATGAGACTATTGAATCAAGAAACTTGAAAACGATATATATAACGATTATCGTTATAACAATGTTTTACTAATTACATATGAATCATTTCAAGATATTGTTACACTATATATAAACATGATAATGATAAGTAAACATATCATTAAGTATATTAACAATGAACTACATATGTAAAAACAAGACTACTAAGTTAATGATTTCGAAACGAGACATATATGTAACGATTATCGTTGTAACGACATTTAAATGTATATATATCATATTAAGATGTATTAATATATCATAATATCATGATAATGTAATAATTTAACATCTCATTAGATATAATAAACATTGGGTTAACAACATTTAACAAGATCGTTAACCTAAAGGTTTCAAATCAACATTTACATGTAACGACTAACGATGACTTAACGACTCAGTTAAAATGTATATACATATAGTGGTTTAATATGTATTCATACACTTTTTAAAGACTTCAAGACACTTATCAAAATACTTCTACTTAACAAAAATGCTTACAATTACATCCTCGTTCAGTTTCATCAACAATTCTACTCGTATGCACCCGTATTCGTACTCGTACAATACACAGCTTTTAGATGTATGTATTATTAGTATATACACTCCAATGATCAGCTCTTAGCAGCCCATGTGAGTCACCTAACACATGTGGGAACCATCATTAGGCAACTAGCATGAAATATCTCATAAAATTACAAAAATATTAGTAATCATTCATGACTTATTTACATGTAAACAAAATTACACATCCTTTATATCTAATCCATATACCAACGACCAAAAATACCTAAAAACACTTTCATTCTTCAATTTTATTCATCTAATTGATCTCTCTCAAGTTCTATCTTCAAGTTCTAAGTGTTCTTCATAAATTCTATAAGTTATAGTTTCATAAAATCAAGAATACTTTCAAGTTTGCTAGCTTACTTCCAATCTTGTAAAGTGATCATCCAACCTCAAGAAATCTTTGTTATTTACAGTAGGTTATCTTTCTAATTCAAGGTAATACTCATATTCAAACTTTAGTTCAATTTCTATAACTATAACAATCTTATTTCGAGTGATGATCTTACTTGAACTTGTTTTCGTGTCATGATTCTGCTTCAAGAACTTTCATGCCATCCAAGGATCCTTTGAAGCTAGATCCATTTGTACCTTTTCCAGTAGGTTTATCCACAAAACTTGAGGGAGTAATGATGTTCATAACATCATTCGATTCATACATATAAATCTATCTTTTTCGAAGGTTTAAACTTGAAATCACTAGAACATAGTTTTGTTAATTCTAAACTTGTTCGCAAACAAAAGTTAATCCTTCTAACTTGACTTTTAAAATCAACTAAACACATGTCCTATATCTATATGATATGCTAACTTAATGATTTAAAACCTGGAAACACGAAAAACACCGTAAAACCAGATATACGCCGTCGTAGTAACACCGCAGGCTGTTTTGGGTTTGATAATTAAAAACTATGATAAACTTTGATTTAAAAGTTGTTCTTCTGGGAAAATGATTTTTCTTATGAACATGAAACTATATCCAAATATCATGGTTAAACTCAAAGTGGAAGTATGTTTTTCAAAATGGTCTTCAAGACGTCATTCTTTCGACTGAAATGACTACCTCTTACAAAAATGACTTGTAACTTATATTTCTGACTATAAACCTATACTTTTCTGTTTAGATTCATAAAATAGAGCTCAATATGAAACCATAGCAATTTGATTCACTCAAAACGGATTTAAAACGAAGAAGTTATGGGTAAAACAAGATTGGATATGTTTTGTTTATTGTAGCTACGGGAATATTGTAACAATTCTATACAAATCATATCCTAGCTAACTTATATTGTATTATACATGTATTCTAATATATTATGTAATCTTGAGATACCATAGACACATATGCAAATGTTTTGACATATCATATCGACCCATGTATATATATTATTTGGAACAACCATAGACACTCTATATGCAGTAATGTTGGAGTTAGCTATATAGGATTGAGGTTGATTCCAAAAATATATATACTTTGAGTTGTGATCTAGCCTGAGATGTGTATACACTGGGTCGTGGATTGATTCAAGATAATATATATCGATTTATTTCTGTACATCTAATTGTGGACAACTAGTTGTAGGTTACTAACGAGGACAGCTGACTTAATAAACTTAAAACATTAAAACGTATTGAAAATGCTGTAAATATATTTTGAACATAATTTGATATATATGTACATATTTATTATAGGTTCGTGAATCGACCAGTGGCCAAGTCTTACTTCCCGACGAAGTAAAAATCTGTGAAAGTGAGTTATAGTCCCACTTTTAAAAACTAATATTTTGGGATGAGAATACATGTAGTTTTATAAATGTTTTACGAAATAGACACAAGTAAATGAAACTACATTATATGGGTGAATGATCGAAGCCTAATATGCCCCTTTTTCTTGGTAACCTAAGAATTAGTAAACCGATCTACTAATTGATGCGAATCCTAAAGATAGATCTATTGGGCCTAACGAACCCCATCCAAAGTACCGGATGCTTTAGTACTTCGATGTTGTTTTTATCATGTCCGAAGGATTTCCCGGAATGATAGGGGATATTCTTATATGCATCTTGTTAATGTCGGTTACCAGTTGTTCACCATATGAATGATTTTTATCTCTATGTATGGGATGTATATTGAAATATGAAATCTTGTGGTCTATTATTATGATTTGATAATATATAGGTTAAACCTATAACTCACCAACATTTTTGTTGACGTTTTAAGCATGTTTATTCTCAGGTGATTATTAAGAGCTTCCGCTGTTGCATACTAAAATAAGGACAAGATTTAGAGTCCATGATTGTATGATATTATGTAAAAACTGCATTCAAGAAACTTATTTTTGATGTAATATATTCTTATTGTAAACCATTATGTAATGGTCGTGTGTAAACGGTATATTTTAGATTATCATTATTTGATAATCTACGTAATTGTTTTTAAACCTTTATAGATAAAATAAAGGTTATGGTTGTTTTAAAAATGAATGCAGTCTTTGAAAAACGTCTCATATAGAGGTCAAAACCTCGCGACGAAATCAATTAATATGGAACGTTTATAATCAATATGAACGGGACATTTCACCTTCCGAAATGAAGGAACTTTCCAATCAGCTCCAAGAACTATTGGATAAAGGTTTCATTCATCCAAGCTCGTCCCCATGGGGAGCTCCTATTTTGTTTGTTAAAAAGAAGGATGGTACGTTAAGGATGTGCATTGATTACCGCGAACTTAACAAGCTTACTATGAAGAACCGTTATCCATTGCCACGTATTGATGATCTATTTGACCAACTTCAAGGGTCAAGTGTTTATTCAAAGATTGATTTAAGGTCCGGTTATCACCAACTTAAAGTCAAGGAATCCGATATTCCTAAGACTGCTTTTCGCACTCGTTATGGGCACTATGAATTCTGTGTCATGCCTTTTGGTTTAACTAATGCTCCTACCGTGTTCATGGATCTCATGAATCGTGTTTGTAAACCGCATCTTGACAAATTTGTCATCTTGTTCATTGACGACATCTTGATCTTTTCGAAGAGTGAGAAAGAGCATGAGCAATATTTACGCATGATTCTTGAACTCTTACGAAAGGAACAACTTTATGCTAAATTTTCTAAGTGCGAGTTTTGGCTCAAAACCGTACAATTTCTTGGACATGTTGTTGATAGAAACAGAATACATGTCGATCCAGCTAAGATTTCTGCTATTCAGAACTGGGAAATACCAAAGACTGTGAAGCATATTCGTCAATTTTTGGGACTTGTCGGTTACTATCGAAGGTTCATAAAAGATTTTCTCTCATTGCTAAACCTCTTACAAAGCTGACTCAAAAAGGGAAGAAATTTGAGTGGTCCGAAGAACAGGAATCTGCTTTCAAGATTCTGAAGGAGAAGTTTACCACAGCCCCGATTCTATCTTTACCTGAAGGTACTGATGACTTCATTGTTTACAGCGATGCCTTAAAGTAAGGCTTTGGTTGTGTTTTAATGCAACGTGAAAAGGTTATTGCCTATGCATCTAAACAGTTGAAGAAACATGAAGAGAACTATACCACATATGACATTGAGTTAGGTGCCGTGGTATTTGCATTGAAGATATGGAGACATTATCTATATGGTACTCACTTTACGGTGTACACTGACCATAAAAGTCTTCGACACATCTTTGATCAAAAACAGCTGAATATGAGGCAAAGCCGATGGCTCGAGTTACTGAACGATTATCACTGTGAGCTAAAATATCATCCCGGCAAGGCAAATGTAGTTGCCAATGCTCTTAGTCGAAAAGATGATGTTAAACGCGTTCGTGCTCTAAATCTGAAAATCAAATCGAATCTTATATCACGAATCTGTGAAGCTCAATTGGAAGCTATTAAACTGACACTTATCGAAGGTGAAGGACCTATAGGTTTTGAGAACCAACTTCAAGTGAAAGCTAATGGTACACGGTACTTTGGCAACAGAATTTGGGTTCCTCGCTTCGGAAATCTCCGCGAACTAGTCTTGGATGAAGCACATAAGACTAGGTACTCTATTCATCCCGGTTCCAGTAAGATGTATCACGATGTGAAGCAATTCTACTGGTGGCCTAATATGAAAGCCGACATTGCTACTTATGTTAGCAAGTGTCTCACTTGTTTGAAAGTCAAGTCCGAACATCAAAAGCCTTCTGGTCTGTTGACACAACCTGGTATTCCGCAGTGGAAGTGGGAGTGCATCACTATGGACTTCGTTACTAAGTTACCTAAGACTTCGAACGGTAATGATACTATTTGGGTCGTAGTTGATCGTCTTACTAAATCTGCACATTTCATACCGATCAAGGAAACCGACAAGATGGAGAAATTATCACAGCTTTATATTAAAGAAATTGTCTCACGTCATGGAGTTCCTATCTCGATTATTTCTGATCGCGACAGTCGATTCGTTTCAAGATTCTGGAAAACTTTGCAATCTGCTCTTGGAAATCAACTCGACATGAGTACAGCCTATTATCCGCAAACTGATGGTCAGAGTGAACGAACTATCCAAACCATGGAGGATATGCTACGTGCTTGTGCAATCGATTTTGGAAAAGGTTGGGATAAACATCTACCTTTGGTCGAATTTTCTTACAACGACATTTATCACTCCAATATTAAAGCTGCACCTTTTGAAGCTTTATATGGACGGAAATGTAGATCCCCTTTGTGTTGGGACGAACTCGAGGACAGACATTTAACTGGTCCCGAAATCATTCATGAAACTACCGAAAAGATCGCTCAGAGTAAGCAACGATTAGAAACTGCCCGTAGCCGACAAAAGTGCTATGCCGATAAGAAATGAAAGGATATAGAATACCAAGTTGGAGATAAAGTCATGTTGAAAGTATCCCCTTGGAAAGGTGTTATCCGTTTCGGTAAACGAAGCAAACTCAGTCCACGATATGTTGGACCTTTCACGATCACTCAAAGAGTCGGTCCCGTGGCGTACCGATTAGAACTACCAACTGAACTTAGCCAAGTACATGATGTGTTTCATGTCTCGAATCTTAAAAGGTGTCTTGCGGATGACACACTTGTTATTCCTTTAGATGATATCCGCATTGATGAACAAATGCACTTCATTGAAGAACCTATAGAAATCATGGAAGGAGAGGTCAAACAAATGCGTAAAAGCAACATACCTATCATTAAAGTCCGTTGGAATTCACGTAGAGGCCTCGAATATACCTGGGAACGCAAAGACCAAATGATACGGAAATATCCCCATCTCTTCTCAACTGCTGATGCAAACGAGAAATCTACTTAAAACTTCGGGACGAAGTTTCTAATAACGGGGAGGTACTATAACGACTCTCATTTTTCCATTCTATATTTTTTTTCCAATATTAAATGCCCAAACAATATAATTAAAACTTAATG
This sequence comes from Rutidosis leptorrhynchoides, assembly GCF_046630445.1. Taxonomy (NCBI): domain Eukaryota; kingdom Viridiplantae; phylum Streptophyta; class Magnoliopsida; order Asterales; family Asteraceae; genus Rutidosis; species Rutidosis leptorrhynchoides. The sequence goes on along the minus strand of NC_092343.1, from coordinate 20,162,660 downwards.
ATTAAACTTTAATCAACAATTGTTAAGTGTTAAGAGTTATAAAACATATTAATCAACTTTGTGCAATAATTGACAAGTTAATAAAAAATGAAAATAATAAATTGTTAGTCGACACTCACTGCTAATTAAAATTTATGCATTTATGTAATATTATAACTAATAACCTATAAGTAATAAATAAAAAGTGACATTTATATAAATAATAAAACAATAAAACAATTGGGAACTAAATAAAAATATATATATATATATATATATATATATACAAGTCATGAATTAGTAAAAAGAAAATAATACTTATCATGTAGTAAATGAAAAATAATAATAATAATAATAATAATAATAATAATAATAATAATAATAATAATAATAATAATAATAATAATAATAATAATAATAATAATAATAATAATAATAATGAGACTAAAGAATCTTAAACAATTACATCCTTATGTTGACTAAAAAAATAAAATAATATATATATATATATATATATATATATATATATATATATATATATATAAGTACCACCTATTGTTGACTAAAAATTATAAAATAAAATAAAATCATTAATTAGAACATCCTTATGTTGACTAACACTCTAATACTTGCACTATATAAACATCCCTAGACTCCTAGTTTCTCAATCACAACTCACACCAAAATCCTCTCTCAAAAACAATCTCTCCCTCTCCCTCTCTTGTGGTATTCGGATCTTCAAGCTTGTTCTTCGTGTTCATCAAGATTTTCAAGCGTGTTCTTCATTATTTGGGTTATTTAATCTTCATCACCAAGTTTTCTTCTTGTTTCTTGTTAATCTTCATCATCATTAACAAGGTATGATCCAAAATCTTAAAACTTTTAAATCTTTCTTTCAATTCATGTTTATATTCATAATCATATTCGTGCATGATCTTAACATTCATATTATTTAGATCCTCAAAACCCTAAACCCTAATAATTAAAATACTACTTTAATTAACTAACCCTAATTAATGAAACTCTAATACTACTTATACTATTAATTAACATGTATACACTATTACTATTACTAACACCTATAACCTACTACTTATATTATAACACATAAAAACATTTTGGGATATGTATTAGAGATGTATAGATCTTCGAACTTTCTTGACGAATGGTTTTTACGAAACTCTAGGCGGAAGGGTTTGGATTTCCGATTTAAAGGATCCTATAGCTCAAGCCCCTAGACCTGAAATGGCCATTCGAAGGGAAATGGGTGATTGGAAGCTTATCTAATAAGGCAAGTATCCTAAAATGGAAAACACTCTTAAAGTAGAAACTTTCTAGTTATAGAAACTTACTAAGATAAGAAATCTACTAAAAGTAGAAACTTTCTAAATATAGAAACTTACTAGGAAAGGAAACTTAGTAAAACGAACTATACTTACAACACTATCATACTTAAACATCTACTTAAACTTGGGCATAAACACTTACTACTCTTAAATGTCAATAGGTTGACTTTTCTGCTCACTCATCCAACTTTCTATTCCGAAGAATAACTCTCTCTCTCTACTTACTAAGGTGAATTCATAGCCCCACTTTATATTGTGCACAACTTATTTAACTTTTTGGGGTGAGACACATGCTGCTTTTACTATTTACAATTTAGACACAAGTACCAACTGCTAAACTATGCTATACCCGGCTATGTCCGACTAAGTCCCTACAGTGATATTTTTAATTGCTCGTTGATTGCATGCTTAATTATTGGGGGTAGGCCTATCGGGAGTAACGTCCCCGATACATTTGACTAAGTCATTGTATTACTTAATAATGAAATTAAACCGACAAGTATAAACTACAACTTGTCTTTGGGGCAAACTTGAACGTTTAGTCTAAATATCACGCACTGGCATAACTTTTTGATCCTGCGGGAGATCAACTTTACAAACTAAATCTTGTGTTCTAAAACAACGGTCAAACTTATTTGTTATACCTATGAACTTCACTCAACCTTTTTGGTTGACACTTTAGCATGTTTTGTCTCAGGTGCTGATTGATTCAAGCTTTCTTACTTACTACTTATGTGATGCTACTTGGACATAGGATCAAGAGATATCGCATTATTTACTTTTGCATTTGAACATTTACATTATTGTTACTTCCATCATTGTAACGACATTTCATTTTCCGCTGCGTACTCTCAATAAAGTTTATTTTATCATTTAGTATTGTTCTCGTATATTATAATATGTTGGTTTATTTGATATTAAGTCACATTTCGCCCAGGCCCTAACTGGGGGTGTGATATATTCCACTTGGAACAAGAGTCGAATGTACGAGTACACGATAGAGTCACTTGGATCGATCGTGATGTAATTTTCAACGGGAATTGGAGGCGAATGCCATCCGGTCGAACACTTGATGACCTTGATTCCCGTAAGGCACTATTAAATGCGTACGTGAAACAAGATAAGACTAAGGATTCATGGTTTTTGAACCTAGCGGGAAACGGGATATTCACTACAAAGAAATTGGCGGCTATTATTGATAACAAATTCCTTGGAAATGGGTCGAGGTGGAATGAAGAATTTTTGAAGAATTATTTGGTACCTATTAAAGTTTCAATCTTCATATGGATGGTATTAAAAAAACGGATATCGGTACGTACTGAACTTGATAAAAGAGGTATTGACCTAGATTCCGGTAGATGCCCTCTATGTAATGATGTTATGGTGACTATTGAGCACATTTTATTCTTTTGTCGAGATGCGTTCGAGATTTGGGATCGGGTATATAAATGGTGGGGTCTATGAGCGGTATCAAATTTAAGTATTAATGAGGCTTTTCGCGGTAATTGTAATCGTTCCTTATCCCCATTATGGTCGAGTATTTGGCAATCAATCGAGTGGACGTGCTCCTATCTTTTATGAAAAGTCGGAACTAAAAGGTGTTTTCTAACTCTCCACGCAATGGTCCTACGGGTCTAATGGAAATACAAATTAAATCTTTTGAATGGATTTCAAGTCACATAAGGAATCGAAAGATGGATTGGCTAGGTTGGATCTCAGATCCATTGTAATGACCCGTCAAAATCGCTATTGACGCGGCACGTTAATCATTGATTCCACAGTGAGGTTTTGACCTCTATATGATACGTTTTGATAAAATATTGCATTCATTAAAATAAGTGACTTTCTAAACATAGAAAGTTATAAACATGTGGGCAAGTGCTTAGGTATAAGCAAAACCCCGAAATACATAAGTCTTTAATTTACAGGTTGACATCACAGTCCAATTATTTATTACACAGGCAACAAGCACATCACAGCGGAAGCATTCTAAGGACCTGAGAATAAAACATGCTAAAAAGTCAACACGAATGTTGGTGAGTTATAGGTTTAATTGCTCGAGTCATAAACATATATAAAGATAGACCACAAAATTTCATCAAAAGTTTATCAATAGATTCTACGTAACAGAGCACCCTGGTAACAAAACTTAACGCTATAGTGATAATTACCCCATTCGTTTTAATACACGCAAACCAACGTGTCTTAAACTCAAATAACATACGTCCGTTAAAAGGCTAGCGCTCTAGCTCGGACGGGGATGTCAAGCCCTATGGATCCATATACAATTATTCGCGCCCACCAGTCCATATCATATGTACTGGCAGCTACTAGTTACCAAAGCTAAGGGATTTTCGGTTTAACTCAGTGTAGAATTTAGTATGTACTTGTGTCTTATCGCGTTTAAAATAAATTGCATGTATTCTCAGCCCAAAAATATTTAAAGTATTTAAAAAGGGAGACTATAACTCACAGTTCAATATTGCGATTCAATATTGTAGGCAAATTGCGTAGACGTAATGATGGTAGACGACTGTATGGTTGGTCTTGGATTCAAGAACAATACCCCGAACAATACACAATATTTCCTTATTTTAAAACGGTTTGAAACCCGAATTAAAAATACCCTCGAATATATTTTATTATTATTAAACTTAAAATTAAAATTATAATTATAATTATAATTATAAAATTTACGTACAGATATAATTTATGAAAAATTTCGTCGAGCAAAACTGACCTTTTATAGTACTTTTCGATTTACTGTAGCTCATGCGATCGCATGAGTTTTCAGTGTTTTTGCCATGCGATCGCATGGCCGTCTTTTCTGTTTCTGTTTGCTAGTTCGTCGACATCAAATAGTGTTTACTGTAGCAAATAGTGTACTGTAGCAAATAGTGTTTTACTGTAGTAAATAGTGTTTTACTGTAGCAAATAGTGTTTACTGTAGCAAATCACTGTAGTAAACTCGTTTTCACTGTAGCACTGTAGCAAAATACGGTTTCACTGTAGCAAATAGTGTTTTACTGTAGCAAATTGTGTTTTACTGTAGCAAAGTAATTTTTACTGTAGCAAATAGGGTTTTACTGTAGGAAAGTCGTTTTTACTTGTATATATATATATATATATACATACATATAATTGTTCATGAATCGTCGAGAGTAGTCATAGGTAATTGTATATATGAAACAGTTCTAAAATTTTGAGACTCAATCTAACAGACTTTGTTTAACGTGTTAAAATAATAAATCGTATAGAGAATTGGTTTAAATAAGTCAAAAATTTTCGGGTCATCACAGTACCTCCCCGTTAAAGAAAATTTCGTCCCGAAATTTTGAGTAGTACCTGTTTCATGAGCGATATCAGTGAACAAATGTGGATACTTTTGCTTCATTTGATCTTCACGTTCCCAAGTAAACTCGGGTCCTCGTCTTGCGTTCCAACGAACTCTAACTATCGGTATTTTGCTTTGTTTTAATTGTTTGACCTCACGGTCCATGATTTCAACAGGTTCTTCGACAAAATGGAGTTTATCATTAATTCGTATTTCATCAAGAGGAATTACGACATCCTCTTCAGCTAAACATTTCTTCAAATTTGACACGTGAAATGTGTCGTGAACACTACTAAGTTCTTGCGGTAGCTTTAATCGATAAGCAACTGCTCCAATTCTTTCGGTGATTTCAAAGGGTCCTACATACCTAGGACTTAGCTTTTCTCGTTTACCGAATCGTACAACGCCTTTCCAGGGTGACACTTTCAACATGACTTTGTCGCCCACTTGAAATTCTAGCGGTTTTCTTCTTACATCAGCATAACTCTTTTGGCGACTCATGGCCGTTTTCAATCGCTGTTGTATTTGAATGATCTTTTCGGTGGTTTCGTGAATAATTTCTGGTCCAGTAAGTTGTCTTTCTCCTACTTCACTCCAACAGATAGGAGATCTGCACTTTCTACCGTAAAGTGCTTCAAATGGTGCTGCGTTGATGCTCGTATGATAGCTGTTATTGTATGAAAATTCTGCCAACGGTAAGTGTCGATCCCAACTGGTTCCAAAGTCAATCACGCATGCCCGTAACATGTCTTCCAATGTTTGTATTGTTCTTTCACTTTGACCATCTGTCTGTGGGTGATAAGCGGTGCTCATATCTAATCGAGTTCCCAATGCTTTTTGTAATGATTGCCAAAAACGTGATGTGAATCGGGTGTCGCGATCAGATATGATGGAGATGGGTACACCATGCCTAGAAACTACTTCCTTCAAATATAGGCGTGCTAATTTCTCCATACTGTCTGTCTCCTTTATTGGTAGGAAGTGAGCTGATTTAGTTAGACGATCAACTATCACCCAAATAGTATCATGACTACTTGCAGTCCTTGGCAATTTCGTAATGAAATCCATGGTTATTCTTTCCCATTTCCACTGCGGAATTTCTGGTTGTTGCAGTAATCCTGACGGCTTTTGGTGCTCAGTTTTAACCTTTGCACACGTCAAACATTTGCTTACATAAGTAGCAATTTCTGTCTTCATATTAGGCCACCAATAGAACTTCTTGAGATCGTGGTACATTTTCCCATTTCCTGGATGAATTGAGTACCTCGTTTTGTGTGCTTCATCTAGTACTAGTTGCCTTAGGTTACCATGTCTTGGTACCCTTATCCTACCAGCAAAATACAGGGTTCCATCGGCTTTTACTTCAAGTTGTTTTTCTAACCCTTTGCTCATTTCACCTTTTTCGTTTTCTTCTTTTAAAGCTTCTAACTGTGCTGCTTGAATTTGCTTTGTGAGATCAGTACGAATTGTAATATTCAAAGCTCGGACCCTAAGAGGTTTTACTCTTTCTTTTCGACTTAGGGCATCAGCTACAACATTAGCTTTTCCGGGGTGGTAACGGATTTCACAATCGTAATCGTTTAACAACTCTACCCAGCGACGTTGCCTCATATTGAGTTGTTTTTGATCAAAAATATGCTGAAGACTCTTATGGTCGGTGTACACTGTACACTTGGTGCCATATAGATAGTGTCTCCATATTTTGAGTGCAAAAACTACTGCTCCAAGTTCCAAATCGTGCGTCGTATAGTTCTTTTCATGAATTTTTAGTTGTCGTGAGGCATATGCGATGACTTTTGTGCGTTCCATTAATACACATCCTAAACCTTGGCGTGAAGCATCACAATAGATCACGAAATCATCATTTCCTTCCGGTAATGACAAAATGGGTGCAGACGTTAACTTCTTCTTTAATAACTGGAATGAGGATTCCTGTTCCGTGGACCAATCATACTTCTTTCCCTTTTGAGTCAATGCAGTTAAGGGTTTGGCGATTCTAGAGAAATCTTGAATGAATCTTCGGTAGTAACCAGCAAGACCTAAGAATTGGCGAATTTGTGTTGGAGTCTTCGGGGTTTCCCATTTACTAATGGCTTCGATCTTGGCGGGGTCAACTTTAATTCCATGTTTACTGACAACATGGCCCAAAAATTGTACTTCTTGTAACCAGAAATCACACTTCGAAAATTTTGCGTACAATTCTTCTTTCTTGAGTATCTCCAGTACCAGTCTTAAGTGTTGCTCATGTTCTTCCTTGTTCTTCGAGTAAATCAATATATCGTCGATAAAAACAATGACAAATTTGTCTAAATACGGTCTACAGATGCGATTCATTAGATCCATGAATACTGCTGGAGCATTAGTTAATCCAAAAGGCATGACTAGAAACTCATAGTGACCGTAACGGGTTCTGAACGCGGTTTTAGGAACATCTTCTTCCTTCACTCTCAGTTGATGATATCCGGAGCGTAGATCAATCTTAGAATAAACACTTGATCCTTGCAATTGATCAAACAAATCATCAATCCTCGGTAATGGGTACCGATTCTTGATCGTTAATTTATTTAATTCTCGGTAATCTATGCACATTCTCATAGATCCATCCTTCTTCTTGACGAACATAATAGGAGCACCCCAAGGTGAAAAACTAGGACGAATAAATCCACGGTCCGATAATTCTTGCAACTGGTCTTGTAATTCTTGCATTTCTGAAGGTGCAAGTCTATATGGAGATCGGGCTACAGGTGCAGCTCCTGGTATGAGATCAATCTGGAATTCTACACATCTGTGTGGAGGTAGCCCCGGTAATTCTTCTGGAAATACTCCGGGATATTCTCTTACAACCGGCATGTCATTAATGCTTCTTTCTTCAGTATCGATCTTCTTTACGTGTGCCAGAATAGCATAACAACCTTTTCTTATAAGTTTCTGGGCCTTCATACAGCTGATAAAGTTCAGCTTTGAGTTGCTCTTCTCCCCATAAATCATTAATGACGTTTCATCCTTACGAGGGATGCGGATTGCTTTCTCAGCGCAAACAACTTCCGCTCTTGTTTTGGACATCCAGTCCATGCCAACGATTACGTCAAAACTTCCTAGTTCTACGGGTATCAAATCAATTTTGAAGGTTTCACCAGCGAGATTCATTTCGCAACCATGGCAAATTTTATCGGCTTTTATCAGTTTACCATTAGCTAATTCAATAGTATATTTATCGTCTAGAGGTAATGATGCATATTTTAGTTTAAAACTAAAGTCTTTACACATATAACTTCTATCAGCACCCGTATCAAACATAATAGAAGCTAGTTGATTATTAACGGTAAACGTACCCGTGACAAGATTAGGATCCTCATGTGCTTTACTGGAACTAACATTAAATGCCCTCCCACGTGCGGGTTCTTTGTTCTTCTCCTTATCAGGGCATTGATTTATAAAGTGACCAGACTTCCCGCATCCAAAACATTTCTTGACATTGGTCAGTTTTGTCTTTACTTCAGAAACGGTGGCATAACAATCTTTCGCCACATGTCCTTTCTTGTTGCACTTATCACAGACCACTTGACAATAACCTGCATGATGTGTGTAACATCTTTTGCAGAACAGATGGGGTCCCTTATAGTTTGGACTTGCAGTTACCCCGTCTTGTTTACCTTTAAAAGTTTCTTGTTTCTTCAGGTGAGTACTTTTGCCCTTATAGTCTTCCCATTTCCTCTTTCCTTCAGTTGTCTTGACTTCGGTAATTGGTGCCTTAATCGAACTCTCTGTGATCTGGTCCATGAGTTGGTGTGCCATTGTCATGGCTTCCTGCATCGTATTCGGTTTGGACGATGTAACATTTCCTTTGATATTGATCGATAAACCGTCAATATACATTTCTATCTTTCGTTTCTCATTTGGCACCAATTCGGGACACAACAAGGCTAGTTCCATGAAACGCTTTTCATAGTTATTGAGATTCGCGCCGATAACCTTCAGATTACGTAACTCAGATTCCATTTTTCTGATCTCGTTTCGAGGACAGTACTCCTCGATTAGCATCTTTTTCAGTTCTTCCCAAGAGATATCATATGCCGTATCTATTCCTTCTGCTTTAGCATAATTGTTCCACCAAGTAAGTGCACCATCTTGCAACGTGCACGAAGCATACTTTGACTTGTCTCCGTTCGCACAATTACTGATTTTGAAAACGGACTCCATCTTTTCAAACCATCGGGTTAGACCGACTGGTCCCTCAGTTCCACTAAACGTCTGTGGTTTGTATCCTTGAAAAGTTTTGTATGAGCATCCGTTTCGTGAATTTGTGTTTACGGCTGCTGCTTTGGATGCTGCTTCAGCTATTGCTTTTGCTGCTTCGGTTGCAGCAATTCTTTCATTCACACGTTTCTCGACTAGTTGCTCAAACTCAGCATCCGACATTTGAGACATGTTTCTTCAATAAACACAACAGATATAATTTAATCATATAGAATATTATAGGTAAAATGAGTTGTCAATAGTTAATCGTAGCATATTAATAATATGAACCGATTATTATAAAAGCCTTTTCTTCTTATTAGCATTTTATAATTATTTCTAGGGTATTACCTACCCGTTAAGTTCATACATAATAGCTAGTACAAGGAATTAACTACTAAAATCCTAATAATATTCCACTATAAAAAATTATAGCGAGTTACTACATTATTATGTAATAATAATAATAAGAAGTAGTAATAATACAAATAATCATTCCATGCATTTATTATTAATAAACCAAAATAATACAATACCATACAATACTGATATTTTACATATGCTTATTTTACATAACAAGATAGAGTAGCACACATAAGCAATAAAATAGCGCATGGAAGATTTATGGTTGCGAGGTCATTTATTCAGAACTATCAGAAACTTCTTCCCATTTGGTTCTCTCTGCCAATTGTTTGTGTGCACATGGTCCGACAGACATTCTGGCAGTGTATTTTATTTTTGGTTGGGGTTTTGAGGTACCCGTTACCTCAGTGGGTTTAATACAATAAGGGTGGTTACGGATCAAATGGTCATGTTCCTTTTTAATAATTAAGGACTTTTTATTATTGTGGTTGTTTTTATTATCTATAGCAAGTTGGAATTTCTCCTTAGTGATCTCTTTTATTTCATTAGCGAAATCCTCCTCCTTACTGATCTCGTCTGATGACGAAATGTCTGAGTCATGTGTAGGAGAATATGATGACGAACTGCAAGAATATGTACCGGTGGTCATGAACCGAAATCTGCCAGGCGTAATCGGCACAACCCGCCCATCGGCGGTATATCTGGACCAATGTCCATATTTGTTTAGAAATGGACGATCCTCGTTTACTCCAGGGATCATGGGTCCATGCCAACGATACTGTGGCTCCGGAAAACTAAAGCTGGGTGGAGCTGGAACCTCCTCTGGGTTTACCGGGAGTTGAGATTCCCCGGCTAACACAATTTCTTCTTTAATAGGTATTGAAACGCCCTTTTCAGTTGTGGATATAATAGATTCAGTGTCCGATTCCGAGTCGTACAAAATGATAGGATTAGAGGAAGTCATCTATCACATAATTGAAACAACAATTACGTTAGCATATAAATATATCACATATAATGTTTTTGACCAAATAATAAGCAAAAATCAGTAAAAACAGATATGGTCATAGTCCAGACTCACTAATGCATCCTAACAATTACCAGTTAAACACACTATTGTAATTTCTGGTTCCCTATGACCTCAAGCTCGGATACCAACTGTAACGACCCGTCAAAATCGCTATTGACGTGGCACGTTAATCATTGATTCCACAGTGAGGTTTTGACCTCTATATGATACGTTTTGATAAAATATTGCATTCATTAAAATAAGTGACTTTCTAAACATAGAAAGTTATAAACATGTGGGCAAGTGCTTAGGTATAAGCAAAACCCCGAAATACATAAGTCTTTAATTTACAGGTTGACATCACAGTCCAATTATTTATTACACAGGCAACAAGCACATCACAGCGGAAGCATTCTAAGGACCTGAGAATAAAACATGCTAAAAAGTCAACACGAATGTTGGTGAGTTATAGGTTTAATTGCTCGAGTCATAAACATATATAAAGATAGACCACAAAATTTCATCAAAAGTTTATCAATAGATTCTACGTAACAGAGCACCCTGGTAACTAAACTTAACGCTATAGTGATAATTACCCCATTCGTTTTAATACACGCAAACCAACGTGTCTTAAACTCAAATAACATACATCCGTTAAAAGGCTAGCGCTCTAGCTCGGACGGGGATGTCAAGCCCTATGGATCCATATACAATTATTCGCGCCCACCAGTCCATATCATATGTACTGGCAGCTACTAGTTACCAAAGCTAAGGGATTTTCGGTTTAACTCAGTGTAGAATTTAGTATGTACTTGTGTCTTATCGCGTTTAAAATAAATTGCATGTATTCTCAGCCCAAAAATATTTAAAGTATTTAAAAAGGGAGACTATAACTCACAGTTCAATATTGCGATTCAATATTGTAGGCAAATTGCGTAGACGTAATGATGGTAGACGACTGTATGGTTGGTCTTGGATTCAAGAACAATACCCCGAACAATACACAATATTTCCTTATTTTAAAACGGTTTGAAACCCGAATTAAAAATACCCTCGAATATATTTTATTATTATTAAACTTAAAATTAAAATTATAATTATAATTATAATTATAAAATTTACGTACAGATATAATTTATGAAAAATTTCGTCGAGCAAAACTGACCTTTTATAGTACTTTTCGATTTACTGTAGCTCATGCGATCGCATGAGTTTTCAGTGTTTTTGCCATGCGATCGCATGGCCGTCTTTTCTGTTTCTGTTTGCTAGTTCGTCGACATCAAATAGTGTTTACTGTAGCAAATAGTGTACTGTAGCAAATAGTGTTTTACTGTAGCAAATAGTGTTTTACTGTAGCAAAGTAATTTTTACTGTAGCAAATAGGGTTTTACTGTAGGAAAGTCGTTTTTACTTGTATATATATATATATATATATATATATATATATATATATATACATACATATAATTGTTCATGAATCGTCGAGAGTAGTCATAGTAATTGTATATATGAAACAGTTCTAAAATTTTGAGACTCAATCTAACAGACTTTGTTTAACGTGTTAAAATAATAAATCGTATAGAGAATTGGTTTAAATAAGTCAAAAATTTTCGGGTCATCACATCCATGGTCTTGTTTTGTCTAATGTATTGCATTTTATAGTTGCTTTCCTCGCAACTTACTTTCGCTTTGTTTTTTCTTTTATTGATCGAGTCTTATGTACACTAAACATTCGGGTCTTTGTAATGGGTTTGCCTCCCCTTAGTGGGCTCTCGAGTTTAATTATATTTTTTTCTTTTCGAAATATATATATATATATATATATATATATATATATATATATATATATATATATATATATATATATATATATATATATATATATATATATATATATATATATATATATATAGTTTTAGACTCAAGGGAAAGTAACCAATTGAGGGGGAGCGGGGGGAAGCAAAATTTTTTTTTTTTTAAACTTTGTTCACGAACATTATAGATTGGATGAAAATATGAACATTTAACAAAGACACTTTGTGATAAATGTTTTTATTTTGACGGGAAAACGCTCAAATAATTAATATATAACAATTATCGTATTTTTGGAGCGTATTTTGAGGTTTTAGATATTAGGGTTTAGAAATTTAGGGTTTGAGGTTTAGATTTAGGATTTAGATTGAGTTTTTAACACGAACAGTTTAGGGTTTATGGTTTAGGGTTTTGGGTTAGGGACTAAACCCTAAACCTAAACCCTAAACACTAAACACTAAACCCTAAACCCTAAGCCTCAGTTTCACCTGGAAAGCGCCTCATGTGATCTGATGTAAAAAATTATCAAGTCGGAAGAAAGAGCCTCTTTGATAGTGAAAGAGCTGTTTGGAAGATGAAGGTGTCTCTTAGAAGTCAACCGACACTTTGATTTTTGTTCTAGAGGATTGAGTTGGGAAAGAAAGCGCCGCTTTCTGATGGAAGCACCACATCATTCATAAGAAAGCGCCACTAAGAGCCGCTTTGTGCTAGGGCTTGATGAAATTTGCGGTGCGGAAGCGCCTCTTAGGGCTTGAAAGCGACGCTTGTATGCGACGACTAGTTAGCGCAATTATAGGTGAGTGCGATCGTACAACGCCATGTTGTAGATTAATAATTCAGTTGAAAAGTAGTTTAAAGCGTATGATGGTCTATTACATTAATTAGTATAAGATTGAATGACACAGTTGTATGCTAATTGATTATAGTTGCTTCTCGAATGCATTAGTAGATTTCTACTCACACACATGATATGAAATTATACAACTTTATCCAAAATTCCAACATGTAAAGTGAATAGTGCATAGGTAAACATATTTATTTAAGGTTGATTGTTTGCTCTGAATTACTTGATTGCTTTTGTTTTAAAGTATTTTTAGTTAAAAGCATTTTCTTTGACATTCAGGTCTTTAAAAAGAAATCCCCATAATTTAATCCGCTTTCTGTTTATTTTATTACAGTTAATTTATCTAAATTTTGAGTTACATACGCCAGTCTGTCCGTGAAATGAAAACCTTGGACTTTACCTATACTATTACACGATTGGATGCACTTGCCTGTATATTGTGTGCTAGTCAGTATTTAATTATTTTTTAGTTTTTATAAAATTTATTACCCGATTTGACACATCAGTGGCTAATTAGGCGGAGCTTGAAGAAGCGAGCCTATAGTAGCAACGCAGCCTACTACGTCAACAAGGTTGAAACTTCCGGGAAAAAACTTCGAATTGGGAGGGCGATCATCCCGGTGAACTGACCGTACCCCAAACCGACACAAGCAAGATTAGAAACCATTTTCAAGTCGATGCACTCGTTGAAGAAACTTAAAAACCTTTGCGAATTCTGAAAATTGTAGCATTTGCTCTCTATGTACTAGCCTCCTTTTAGAAACCATCTATGTTGCATATAAGACCGATCTTTATGGTGTAATATCCTTCTGTATAGCTACATAGTCTCTAGAATGAACTATAAGTATGGTTCTGTTATGTATTATGTCTCGGCGACTTTGTTTCTTTAAGTAAGGCCCGTCGGCAAATTTTTTGTGTGTGTTTGGGATCTATCTATTTATGTGCTTGTGTCATGAAAAATAGGTGTTGATATTGATTTGTCTTAATGTTTATGTGACAATAATGAAATAACAATTAAATTTTGATTTTGATTGTCAAGGTAACGAGTGAGATAACCGGGTACATAGTCAAGAATATGTTTGTTAACATATAAATAACATATTAAATTAAATATTTATGTATTTAATTTTATTTTTTTATTAAAAGGTGAACGTCTCCGTTTTTTCCTCTATCATAAAGTGTATGACTTCAAACTTTTAAAGTACGGTTTGGTGGTTCTCTTATTATTCTTCTGTCATAACTTAAAACTTTATTGTTTTTAACACAAAACACAAAACACAAAACTATAAACTCTAAATCGTTCTTATTAAAATTTCAATCTAAACCTTATTTTCTAAACCCTAATTTTTAAACTCTAATTAAAACAATAATCGTGATGCATGTTATTATTTATTTATTCGAGTGTTTTCTCGTCAAAATAATAATATTTATTACAAAATGTCCTTTTTAAATGTTGATATTTAATGTTTGAATTTTTTTTCTAAAAAAATGAAAAAAATTATTTCTCCCTAAAAAAGTGTTTATCTCTTGATTAAAACAGTATATATATATATATATATATATAGGGGCAGGATCAATGGGGAAGTAACCAATCGGGGGGAAGCAAATTTTTTTTTTTTTCGTTTTTTTTGAATTTTTTTTTTCCGGCATCAAGATCACACGAAAATATGAACATTTAGAAGAGACACTTCGTGATGAATGTTATTATTTAGGCGGGAAAACGATCGACAAAAATAACATTCAAGATAATATTGTTCGTGAAGAATATGAACGTTTTTTTCATGTTTTGTGAAGTAAAATTTAGCCCGATTTAGAGTTTAGGGTTTAGGGTTTAGGGTTTGGTGTTTTGGGTTTATTCCATAAACCCAAAACACCAAACCCTAAACCCTAAACTCTAAACCGTTCGTGTTAAAAACTCAATCTAAATCGTAAATCTAAACCCTAAATCTAAACCCTAAACCCTAAATTTCTAAACCCTAATATCTAAACCCTATAAACCCTAATATCTAAACCCCAATAGCTAAAACCTCAAAATACGCTCGAAAAACACGATAATTGTTATATATTACTTCTTCGAGCGTTTTTGCGCCAAAATAAAAACATTTATCACAAAGTGTCTCTACTAAATGTTCATATTTTCATCTCATCTATAATGTTCGTGAACAAAGTTTTTTCAAAAAACGAAGAAAAAAAAAGTTTTTGCTTCCTCCGCTTCCCCCCGAATGGTTACTTCCCTCTTGATCCTACCACTATATATATATATATATATATATATATATATATATATATATATATATATATATATATATATATATATATATATATAGGGTGTGGATCCATGGAGAACCAAAGGTAGTAGAGAACCCATGGAACTAGTGCAGATTCAGTCAATCTGCTGCAGATTGACATTTTTTTTTTTTTTTTTGCAGAATTTTTTTTCTGTGCAGAAATTTTTTTTTTTTTTTTGCAGATTGAGTCAATCTGCGTGCAGATTGACGTTTTTTCCAGTTTTTTTTTTTTTTACAGATCGACTTTTTTCTGTTTTTTTTATACAGATTGAGTCAATCTGCGTGCAGATTGAGTCAATCTGCGTTTTTTTTGCAGTTTTTTTTTTTTTGCAGATCGTCTTTTTTTCCTGTGCAGATTGAGTTTTTTTGCAGATTGACGTTTTTTTGGCATTTTTTGGCAGTTTTTTTTTCTGTGTAGACTGACTGTTTTTTTTTCAGAAATTTTCTTTTCTTCATAGATTGAAGCTCAATCTCCACATAGATTGAAGTTCAATCTATGAGTTCTATGGGTTCTCTACATACTCTAGTTCTCTAGGATCCTTTCACTATATATATATATATATATATATATATATATATATATATATATATATATATATATATATATATATATATATATATATATATATATATATATATATATATCAGTAAAAGAATAAGTTTATAAATATAAATAAAAATAATACTACGTTTCATATATAAAAATAATAACGTCACATATAATTATATATCTCCCTCCATATATATAATATATAAATATAAATATAAATCATTTTTCATTTCAAATACTTCTACTACGTAAGTACTACTGTAATTTACTATACATTTACAAATATCTGTATCTATTTATCATCCTATCTATTCTCATATGGACAAACGTGAAGAAACAGTTATGGAAACTTTTCAATTCTGTGAAGATGAAATGCATAGTTTCATCTCAGCTACCGTACCACCACCGGAAACCGGTAATTCATTCACCGCGCTTCTAGAACTTCCGGCGAATCAAGCCGTTAAGTTATTACACTCACCTGAACATACTTCACCGACTGCTTTTCCAATTTCGAGCCCTATTAACCCTAATTTGGAGAAATCGGTGTTTTCTGCCATGGAAGCTGACAATTCGTTAGGGAATTCGAGCCCTAATGACTGTAATCTAGTTAAATCGGTGTTTTCGGCCATGGAAATTGACAATTCGTTGGGGAATTCGAGTCCTAGTAACTTTAATTTGGTGAAACAAGAGCCAATTGACTCTGATTCGTTGCAGAATTCATCACCGATGAATTCAGATCCACTAATTTCAAAATTAACCAAGCGGAAGGAACGAGAGAAGAAGGTTTGTGTTAATAATTGAATTATTTAACGTTTTTAGTTGTTTTATGTTCAATTTTGTGAAAATTTTAGGTTAAATCGTCCTCGAAAAAAAGTAAAAGCGTTGCGAATGAAAACGACGGTGAGAAGCTGCCGTACGTTCATGTTCGTGCACGGAGAGGTCAAGCCACAGATAGCCATAGCTTAGCTGAAAGAGTAATTATTAATATCCTATAATTGCTGTAAATTATGAATTTTGATTGAATTTAATGCTGTTTGAAGCAGTAATACTAATACTGATGAGCGTTGAAATAGGCAAGAAGAGAGAAGATTAATGCTAGGATGAAGCTTCTTCAAGAGCTGGTCCCTGGTTGTAATAAGGTTAGAAATATTCATGTTTAGTACCTGCATTGGTTACTTGTACTGTACAAGTATATAATGCATGTTTACATTGTTTAGTTAGGTTTACATTGTTGTTAATCTGATTAGTGTTAGGTTTTCCATTCCCTGTATAGGACAAGGGTATATAGGTAAATATGTAATATATTATTTAGACTTGCTTTCAATTGAAAAACATTTTTTTAAAATGGTTGCATATATGATTATGATGAATTTTTTTAAGTGGCTGTAAAAATACTCATGTCCCTAAGGTCGTATGTCGCGTTGTGTCTTTCTAATATCCTTGAGTTGGAAATGTTTGTATGATTGTGTTTTAGTTATCGGTTTCTCCACTTGTTATTCAAGAACATTCATATATGAAATACTATTAATCAGAATATGGCTGTTTAATCAATGTAATGGTTACAATGCTAAAAAGATTTAGTCTTTGGGGAAAATATACGTTATGCAGTCTACTACTGGTCACCATGAGTGATGGCAGCTTCGACCCATTTACTTAAGAATGGGTGCATTTTCAACCCCTAAGTGTATTTTCAATGCATACAACCTCACAAGTCAATTTCTCAGATATTTAGATTATTAGTGTAATAGTAATCGTTTCTATGAAACAATGAATTGTTTATTATCTATTAATGTTTAATTGGAAGGAGTATTTTTGAGTCAAGTTGACCCATTTTGGATCATACTTAATTTTACTCATTTCAAACACCATCTATAAATTTGAAAAGCTTTATTTGACATTAATGAACAACGAAAGTATTGAAATATTTTTTATTCTTGCAGATTTCAGGTACAGCAATGGTGCTTGACGAGATAATTAATCATGTACAATCCCTGCAACGGCAAGTGGAGGTCAGTTTCATCATTTTTAACAATATTTGTACTTTCAAAGTTATGATACGTCTATTTTGGAAGACATTTCCATTAACTTTATTTTTTCCTTCAAGTACATAACTTATCTTTTAACATTTCTCTATGAAAGATTGTATAATTAGGAAGTAAAAGTCGGTTAAAATCTGTCTCAAACTGTTTCATATCATATTTCACAAATATGGAGAACTCCACAAATATATTTACACTATGTAACAATTTTTATTGACTAGAGTTGCAATTAAGTTTACTATAACAGTTGACCATTCTTAAAATGCCTTTGACTAATCCTACATTATTTATTTTTCTACAGTTTTTATCAATGAGACTCGCTGCAGTTCACCCTAGTATCGATATCAACCTAGACAACATTTTTTCTACAGAGGTAATATTTTTGCATTTACCATTTTACCCTTAAAAGAAGTTTATAAGTTATAACATCCTTTAATGATACGATACGTTAGGAACTGATCTGAGAGATGAAATCAATGAACATTTGTCACTATTTCCCTAAACTCACACCGTATAGAAATATATCAAAAGGACAAGCTCGATAACGATATGGGAATTGAATATTTGGACCACATTTTGTCAATTAAATTCACTTTGATTGTAGAAATCACAACTATGGTTCAGTAAACTCTGCACTGTAATTACTCTTGTGGGACTGCACATTCAAGTCACTGTTTTGATTGGGTACTATAAAAATTACTGGTTGCATTTACTACTGGTCATATAAAGAAGTTATTAATATGGTATCTTAAGGTCACCTGGCCCACCATTTAGGTAGCCAGGCTAGGATTGTGTGTAACAAGGGGTGACATTTCTGTCCATAGTCTAATATTTTCCATTAATTAATCTGACCCATTTTGACACCTTGCAGAGTGGGTCACTTATGGACTGCAGCTATGGTATGGTTTCACCATCATTGAGCCACCAGCTATGGCAGACCGATGGGTTAACTCACCCGCCACTATGGGGTGTGGATGAGATTAACCCAAGTTTTATGACTCAAGAAAACTCACTTTTAAGCTATGATTCTTCGGGTCATTCAGGTAAATTTTGTATAGTTACCGGGGTGTTTAGATTGTACGTTTTGGAATTGATTTCAGTTATTGAAATGTGTGTGTATATTGCAGCATCTTTGAATATGAACCAGCTGAAAACGGAACTATGAAGATTGGATTTCGGTTAAGTGGTAGGTAGGGAGCATTTTGTATATATAGGAATATATTAATCGATAGAATATAGCTGTAAGTTAGAGAGATGAATTGAAGAAGCTTCATATTGAATCATTTATAAGTAAGTAGGTTTTAGAAATCTAGATTTGACTGGTTAAACCAAGATATATATTATGCATATATATAATTTATATATATTATTTATATATAGTCGGATCATTTATGAAGATTAGTCAGTGTTGTTAATGTGTATATGTACCAGAAATAACAGATTTCAAACAAAGCTTTGTTAAACAAAAATATTAACCTAACTTTTAAACAATAAAACAGAAAATGAAGTAACCAAGATAGGGAATCTATGAATGCAGATAGGGTGGGCTTCTAAATGGGCTGACAAATATTGGACTCGTAAATATCGGGTTTCACGATTATTTTCATATTTTGTATGTGAGTCTAATTTTGTGCGAATGGAGGTGGTGTGGGCCGAAACATTAAAAGGGTTATGTGGAACTGCCAACGTAGGAGCAAATTGAAGTCTAAAATTGTTTATTCTTATCTTTTAATTTTTATTTTACTTTTAGTTTATATACTCTATAGTAACAATAGGACTAGTTTTTTGAGGCAGTTTTTTAGATTTTAAAAAATTGATATAATAGCTAAAAATAGACGCATGTTTTTGTGTTTTTGCGTTTTTGCGTGAGTTCAGTATTTATCTTTAACTGTGTTTTTGTTTGCCTAACAATTTGGCCGCCAATAGTATTGATCAAGTCAAAATTGACTTGAGTGTAGATATATGAAAAAGTGGTATAACTTTCGAAAAGTGTTCCTACGGTTAAGAGTGGTGGACTTGAGGGGTGTTGTGGTGGTTGCTTTTTGTCGAGCCTCTAATGTGAGCTTTAAAGAGAAAATCAGAGATGGGTGTTAATTGGCCTCCAAATGACACTGAAGGCTAGTATTTATAGGGGTTTAATTTGCCGTTATGTAAATAACCGCTATATTAGTAACCACCCACTCAATATCCAACTCTTGAATCTTCTGTTCGTCAACAACCTACTCCATGATCTCCACGTCCTCCTATAATCTCTAACATACACCAACTCGGCATGACTTAGTCAACAACGAGACGCTACGCTACTCGAAAGGTCAAATTGGTCAAAGTGTAGTCCACGACATGGTCATGCTTTACCAGCTAGAAGTGATTAACAATTAGCCCGGTATGATTCGCCATGTGGTGCATGTGACGCATCGCAGCGTGCCGTACGTCAATAGGTATCATAGCCAGTATGTAATGGCTATATGTGTGAGTCTAGGTGTAACGACCCGGCCAAAACGTCATTGACGGCGTCGTTAACTTAGGTCCCGTTACGTGGTCATAGTCCCTATATGAGACGCGTTTGACCAAAATTATGTCGCATTCGTTTGAAACGTACAAGATTTACAAAGTTTAGTTTACCAAACAGTTCGACAAGAAGATAAGTTTACAAAAGTAGTAAAGTAAAAATGAAACAACTTGCGACATATGTAGTGACCCAAACTTTTCCATGTTTATATATATTAAATGAAATTGTTATTTACATGATTAAGTGTTTCCAACATGTTAAGTAATCAAACTTGTTAAGACTTGATTAATTGAAATAGGTTTCATATAGACAATTGACCACCCAAGTTGACCGGTGATTCACGAACGTTAAAACTTGTAAAAACTATATGATGACATATATATGATTATATATATAGTTAACATGATATTATGATAAGTAAGTATCTCATTAGGTATTTAACAATGAGTTATATACATAAAATTGAATTTATTGAATTAAGAAACTCGAAACGATATATATAACGATTATCGTTATAACAACGTCTTACTAAATACATATGAATCATATTAAGATATTGAAACACTATGTTTAATCATGATAAATGATAAGTAAACATGTCATTAAGTGTATTAAAAATGAACTACATATGTAAAAACAAGACTACTAACTTAATGATTTCGAAACGAGACATATATGTAACGATTATCGTTGTAACAACATTTAACTGTATATATATCATACTAAGATATATTAATATATCATAATATCATGATAATGTAATAATTTAACATCTCTTTAGATATAATAAACAATGGGTTAACAACAATTAACAAGATCGTTAACCTAAAGGTTTCAAAACAACATTTACATGTAACGACTAATTGATCTCTCTCAAGTTCTATCTTCAAGTTCTAAGTGTTCTTCATAAAATCTATAAGTTCTAGTTTCATAAAATCAAGAATACTTCCAAGTTTGTTAGCTTACTTCCAATCTTGTAAAGTGATCATCCAACCTCAAGAAATCTTTCTTATTTACAGTAAGATATCTTTCTAATACAAGGTAATACTCATATTCAAACTTTGATTCAATTTCTATAACTATAACAATCTTATTTCGAGTGGAAATCTTACTTGAACTTGTTTTCGTGTCATGATTCTGCTTCAAGAACTTTCAAGCCATCCAAGGATCCTTTGAAGCTAGATCTATTTTTCTCATTTCCAGTAGGTTTAACTACTAAAATTAAGGTAGTAATGATGTTCATAACATCATTCGATTCATACATATAAAACTATCTTATTCGAAGGTTTAAACTTGTAATCACTAGAACATAGTTTAGTTAATTCTAAACTTGTTCGCAAACAAAAGTTAATCCTTCTAACTTGACTTTTAAAATCAACTAAACACATGTTCTATATCTATATGATATGCTAACTTAATGATTTAAAACCTGAAAACACGAAAAACACCGTAAAACCGGATATACGCCGTCGTAGTAACACCGCGGGCTGTTTTGGGTTAGTTAATTAAAAACTATGATAAACTTTGATTTAAAAGTTGTTCTTCTGGGAAAATGATTTTTCTTTTGAACATGAAACTATATCCAAAAATCATGATTAAACTCAAAGTGAAAGTATGTTTTTCAAAATGGTCATCTAGACGTCGTTCTTTCGACTGAAATGACTACCTTTACAAAAATGACTTATAACCTATATTTTCGACTATAAACTTATACTTTTTATGTTTAGATTCATAAACTTAAGTTCAATATGAAACCATAGCAACTTGAAACACTCAAAACAGATTTAAAACGAAGAAGTTATGGGTAAAACAAGATTGGATAATTTTTCTTGTTGTAGCTACGTGAAAATTGGTAACAAATCTATATTAATCATATCCTAGCTAACTCATATTGTATTACATGTATTCTAATATATTATGTAATCTTGGGATACCATAGACACGTATGCAAATATTTTGACATATCATATCGACCCATGTATATATATTATTTGGAACAACCATAGACACTCTATATGCAGTAATGTTGGAGTTAGCTATACAGGGTTGAAGTTGATTCCAAAAATATATATACTTTGAGTTATGATCTAGCCTGAGACATGTATACACTGGGTCGTGGATTGATTCAAGATAATATATATCAATTTATTTCTGTACATCTAACTTTGGACAATTAGTTGTAGGTTACTAACGAGGACAGCTGACTTAATAAACTTAAAACATCAAAATGTATTAAAAATGTTGTAATTATATTTTGAACATACTTTGATATATATGTACATATTTGTTATAGGTTCGTGAATCGACCAGTGGGCAAGTCTTACTTCCCGACGAAGTAAAAATCTGTGAAAGTGAGTTATAGTCCCACTTTTAAAATCTAATATTTTGGGATGAGAATACATGCAGTTTTATAAATGTTTTACGAAATAGACACAATTAATTGAAACTACATTATATGGGTGAATGATCGAAGCCGAATATGCCCCTTTTGCTTGGTAACCTAAGAATTAGTAAATCGATCTACTAATTGACGCAAATCCTAAAGATAGATCTATTGGGCCTAACGAACCCCATCCAAAGTACCGGATGCTTTAGTACTTCGATGTTGTTTTATCATGTCCGAAGGATTTCCCGGAATGATAGGGAATATTCTTATATGCATCTTGTTAATGTCGGTTACCATGTGTTCACCATATGAATGAATTTTATCTCTATGTATGGGATGTATATTGAAATATGAAATCTTGTGGTCTATTATTACGATTTGATAAATATATAGGTTAAACCTATAACTCACCAACATTTTTGTTGACGTTTAAAGCATGTTTATTCTCAGGTGATTATTAAGAGCTTCCGCTGTTGCATGCTAAATTATGGACAAGATTTGGTGTCAGCATGCTTGTATTATATTGTTTAAAGCTGCATTCGAGATTTACTTTGTTGTAACATATTAATATTGTAAACCAATATGTATTGGTAGTGTGTAAGTGTGATATTTTTAGATTATCATTTCTGGATAATCTAGGTGGTGACTTTTTAACCTTGTCGATAAAATAAAGGTTATGGTTTGTTTTTAAAAACGAATGCAGTCTTTGAAAAACGTCTCATATAGAGGTCAAAACCTCGCAACGAAATCAATTAATATGGAACGTTTATAATCAATATGAACGAGACATTTCAGTTGGTATCAGAGCGTTGGTCTTAGAGAACCATAAAATTGCATTAGTATGTCTTACCGAGTTTGTTAGGAATTATTAGTGAGTCTGGACTTCGACCGTGTTTTTCTTCAAAAACGATTGCTTAACACTTTTTTTGTTGGAAACTATATATTATTAACATGTAAATATTATGTGACATATTAATCTCTTAACGTGTTTGATATTGTGTGATAGATGTCTACATCTAGTACAAATTCCATCGACTCACCTAATAATAATGAAGAGTCGAATATACTTTGGGAAGATTCACAAATTCCCGAAGAGGAACCGGAAGAAGAGGAACCGGAAGATGAGGAACCGAAAGAAGAGGAACCGAAAGAGGAGGAACTGGAAGAGGAGGAACCGGAAGAAGAAGAGGTTCTGGAGGAAGAAATATTGATACCTACATCAAATCGAGTAAATAAAAGAAAATCCTCAACCAACGGACCAAAGTTAAAAATGGTCAATGGTGTTTCCGCCGAGGAAGCAAAATATTGGGAAGATTACCAATTTTCTGATGAATCGGATCCCGATGAGGATTCCGATGATGTTATAGAAATTACCTCGACCCGATTTAATAAAGCAAAAGAAAATAATAAGGGAAAAGGTATAAAAATATAGAAACCTGATTCCAACCCCGATGAACTTTATATGTATCGGCAACGTCCGTATTTCCTAAATTGTAACAATAACCCGGGAACCTCTAAACCACCAGATTTTTCTAAACCATTGTGGAATACGACGGCTCGTATTAGAGGAACACCATATATCCCTAGAAAATTAGGAAAACAAACCAAGTCCGAAGAAGAAGAAACCAGTGATTCAGATTAGAGGATTGTAATCATGTTGTGTATTATATGTATTGTAGTGTGCTTGTACTTTTATGTTCCATGTAAAAACTGCTTGTATTGTTTGTTAATTATCTTTTATGAATCTAATCCTTGTCAATTTTACAGTATAAAAACAAAATGGACGTTAAGGGTAGACAACCGAATATTTTAGAAGACCTAAGGAAATCTTGTCTAGAGTCGGTCAGAATTCATCAGCACATTTAGTTATGGCGAAATTAACTTGTCAAACATTTGAAAGACTTTCCAGAAATGCCTTAGTTAATAAAAGGCTTTCCTTTGATAGGTGGGGTATATCACATTGGGGAGACCGTAAGTTACGCCATGTTTTCTTTAAAGCGTTAAATGCGGGGAACCCAAATGGAATTTTACGCTACGGGTTAAGAACCTATTTTGACTCAACATATCCCAACATAGGATTTCGTGAGTTAGAAAGAGCTTCTATTGTAAGTTTGTATATATTGTATAAAATTTGAACGCGAAAGATTATTATAATCAGTTTTTTCATATAGAATTGTAGTAATTGAATTGTATATTAGCTACTAAGTATGAACTTAACGGGTAGGTACTACCCGAATTAAAACTATAAAACGCTAATATGAAGAATTTTTTTTAAATGAGTTCATACTATGCTACGAAATACTATTGACTACTCTTAAAATTATATATGATTAACTTAATTCTTTTGGGCTATTTTTGAAGGAAATGGCACCGGCAACTCGTCAGAATTTGAACATGAGTGAGGAAGACTTCCGTGTTTTCCTTGCAGCAAATATAGCCGCAGTGTAACATCCCGCGTTTTTCCGTTAAATTTATTTTAACACCGTCATTTTTTTTTTAAATGACATCTCTCGTCACCTATATTTGTACACTTCGTTAACTAGTGTTCTTGATAATCCCGTTACTCGATTACAACATCTCTCGTTAACTTGCATTTTAAAAATATTCGATCGGTTAAATTCCGCACCCGCTTTGAAACTCGAGGGACCGGAGTTGCCAAATGAGCAAACTAGTTGACTAGGTCAACTAGTCAACCCATTTTTCCACCATTCATTCATTCCATCATCTCCCTCATCTATTTTCTCTCCATCTCAAGAACACACACATAAACCCATTCCATTCATTCATCATCTAAATTCAATCTTGGAAGCTCACAACAAATCCGACTACATATTCTTGATCCTCTCATCATTCTCTACGATTTGATACTAACTACACCGATTTTGGGTAACATTTCTAAAACTCTAGATTTCTCAAATTCGTGTTTTTGATTTGAAATGTTGTTAGTTAGTGTCTATGGCTCGTGTCTAGCATGAATATATGTTTTGTTTGCTCGATTTGTTGATTTGAGTAACTAGTTTGAACTTTTGAAGTGGGTTAGCTTAATCTTTGATTTTGGATGATCAAATGTTGTTAGATTGTTAAAGTTCATGTCTTAATTGTGTTACTAGCATCACTAGCTTCGTTTTGATGTATAGGTTGATTAAGAAAACTTCAAAAACCCGATTAAGGATTTTGTGATGTTTGACTAGGGTTTGATAGTTCTTGACATGAACTTTTGATGCTTGAATGCCATGAAATGTTAATTGTTAGTGTTTAGTAGTAATGTATGCTTCATTACCTTCAAAACGGCATATCATATGTGTGAATTGGATTCCCGAAACTTAAAATGCGATTGATGAACTTGAAACTTTGAAAATGGACTTTTATTGATCACTTAATGAGATTTCGGCTATTGTAAATGATGTTTGTGATTGATGAATTGTGTTTAGTTGTATTCCTTGTAAAAATACCTTTCCGATGATATAAGACACATGTTTTGGGTGTTTGCGGGTCAAGAATTGGGTTGGAAAGAGTTTTGGTTCGCGCATACTTTGAAAAATAGAAAAGGGTCTGCCCAGATGGTGGCGCGGCGTGCCCCATCCCCGCGCGGTGCGCGAACTGGCCTGGCCAGATTCTGCTCATTATGTCCCTTTTCACGTGAAATGTTTGACTAGCTATCGACCTCCGATTCACATGAAACTTGTTCTAATATACTTGTATATGAATAACTAGCATAGAAAAATAGTCCGGGACCCGACCCGAACGTGTTGACTTTTTCGTTGACTTTGACCAAGTTTGACTTTTAGTCAAACTTAACCAAACTTATATGCAATTGTTCTAACATGCTTTTATACGTGATTCTTGTATGAAACTTGACAAATTGATTCACATGCTATATTTAATGAGTCGTAACGAGCCATAGGACTAATTGAACACATTTCACCCGACCTTGTGTCGTAACCGGTTAATTGATACAACTTACTTGTTTAGGTCAAGGCTAAGCAACTTTCATGCATACGTTACTTGTGAAGTACTTTTATACTCGTGCACTCGAGGTGAGATCATAGTCCCACCTTTGCAAATACTTTTATACTTTAAATCGTGGGCTGAGAAACATATACTTTATATACATTTTATACGGTTTATACTTTCATACTTTGAACACAAATACGAATACAAGAGCAAAGAGACATACGAGTTAGAACGAAAATCCTCAAGTCCAATTACCATTAGTTACACTTGTAGGGTGTGAGCGAGAACTTATGTTGTGTGGCCATGCGGGTTTTACGAACCCTCATCTAAGGGATGAAACGTATTTTCAGGATATAGTGTAGGTTCTAACACTATTATGCAGAGGTAAGATTCAGTTAAGTTTTGGTAATTGGGTGCTCGTGATACAGACAACATCTTTTGGGATGTATACGCTTGATATTCACTTTATACTAAATCTTATGGTTTACAAACAACATCTTTCGAGATGTATACGCTTTGATATAAACACATCTTTAGAGATGTATACGCTTGATACTAAACCTTGTGATTCAAAAACATACTTTTACAAATACATTTATGATCTCACCAACGTTTTTCGTTGACAGTTTTCTACATGTTTTCTCAGGTTCATACTTGGCTACTTGATACATGCTTCCGCACTCTTTGATTACTTGATTGGAGTCAACCATGCATGCATACGCTAGGGATAGCACTTTTGGATTCAAACTTTTTTTTACATACTTACGCTATTTATAGCAACTGTGTTTTTAAACTAATTATGTCGCAAGTTATTTCATTTATACTTTATGACTTTTGTAAACTTAGACTTGTTGTCGAACGGTTTTGTAAACTAAACTTGCAAGTCTTGTACCTTTCAAATGAATGCGACATAATTTTGGTCAAACGAGTCTCATATAGGGACTACGACCACGCAACGGGACCTAAGTTAACGGCGCCGTCAATAACGGTTTTGGTCGGGTCGTTACACGCAGTACAGGCTGCGATGCAAAATAACAATAACTCTGGATCTAGCAGTGGAACTAATTCCACAAGAAATAGTGTAGGATGCTCCTATAAAGAATTCACTGTCTGCAAACCTTTGGAATTTGATGGAACCGAAGGACCAATTGGATTGAAATGGTGGACCGAGAAAGTCGAATCGGTGTTTGCCATAAGTAAGTGTACTGAAGAGGAAAAAGTTAAGTACGCTACGCATACCTTCACAGGTACTGCGTTAACATGGTGGAACACCTATCTTGAACAGGTAGGACAAAATGCTGCTTACGCACTACCATGGTCGGCATTCAAGCAATTGATGAACGAACAGTACCGTCCTAGAAACGAAGTCAATAAGCTCAAGGCAGAACTTAGAGAGTTACGAACACAAGGGTTCGACATTACCACATATGAACGACGATTCACAGAGTTATGTATATTGTGTCCGGGAGCGTTCGGAGATGAAGAAGAGAAGATCGACGCGTTTGTAAAAGGGTTACCAGTAAGGATTCAAGAAGATGTGAGTTCACACGAGCCCGCTTCTATACAGAAAGCAAGTCGAATGGCTCATAAACTCATAAATTAGATTGAGGGAAGAATTAAAGAGCAGGCGGACGAAGAAGCCAACACGAAACAACTCAAGAGGAAGTGGGAGGAAAACGGTGACAAGAATCACCAGTACAACAACAACAACAACAACAATTACAACCACAATCACAAAAACTATCCCAACAACCGCAACAACAATCGCAACAATAACCGCAATCCTAACAATAACTACAACAAACATCCCAACAACAACAACTACTACAACAACCGTTTCAACAACAATAACAATCCCAACAACAACCTCAATAACAACAACGGCAACAAAAACCAAAAATAGCCATGTCATAGGTGTGAAGAAAATCACCCGGGGTTTTGCACGACATTTTGCAACAGGTGTAAAAGAAATGGTTATAGCGCGACAAAGTGAGAGGTCTACGAACCAAAGTTTAACAGAACTAAAGGAACAAATAGTGTCGGAACAAGTAATGTCGGAATGAATAGTGTCGGAGCAAGTAATACCAACACTGTTTGTTAAAAATGTGGAAAACCGGGCTACATTATTAGAAATTACCCGAATCAGGGGAATACTAATGAGCAGGGCCGTAGAAGTGTGACGCCCCGTACAAAACCATCGTGTACGATTCGTTAACAACATGATCTTTACACGGTCAAGTACTACATGTTGTTTGAAAACCAGTTTGCATTCATAAAAATATAGTGTTTACAAAAGATAACGTGACACAGAGGTCATTACAAAGCCATTATTCAAATAACGTAAGTTGCGAATGCCAAATAAAAGTTTCATGATTGAGACATCTCTAAGTAATGCAGCGGAAATCTAACACAGCAGGTCCTTAACAGCAAGTCTAAACACCAAGACAGCAAGTCTAACAGCGGAAGCAACAAACCTCTAAGCACCTAAGAAAACATGCTTAAAAACGTCAATAATAATGTTGGTGAGCTATAGTTTAAATTGTAAGAGTAATATAAGATTGACCATGAGATTTCAATGTTCCAAAACAGTATGAAAAGTATATGTATAACCGTGGGCACATGGTAACTAGACTTAACGTAAATATAAATATCACCCCCTGAAAGTACACCTGGCGAGTGCGTATGTCCTCGAAGTATTAAACACCCGTTAAATGCTAGCGCAACTAGCCCGAGTGGGGATGTCAAACCCTATGGATCCATATCTAATATTCGCGTCTACCGGTTCAATAACCAATAGTTAAACGTTACCGTGCTAAGGGGAATCTTTATGCCGTTGTATAACCCACACATATGTAAAGTTTAATACTCGTGTCAAGTAAGTAAAACATAAAAAGCGCATGTATTCTCAGTCCCAAAAATAGTATAAGTAAAAAGGGATGCTATAACTCACAGTGAATAAGCAATACAAGTCGATACGAAAGTGTGCAAGTAGTAAGTCGGTCCGAAAGGTCGTCAACCTAAATCAAAGGTTAATAGGTCAGTAGGTTGTCTTTATAAGTTCTAATAGTGCATAAAATAAGTTTAAGTGTCATCATCATCATCATCATCATTCATCATCATAAAAGCAAAGTAAGTTTGACAAGAATAGAGATCGAAACAATAGGCTGACTTCGATCAGCTGCTACGACCTCTATGTAAATCGAAAAGATGCGTAACCAGTGGATAAGGCTCCGTATATGAGTCCCCTAGTTGCTGACCAATTTCCAGAACCAAACTCGTCTTCGTTTGACAGTGGCGATGGTTTAAGTGCGAGTAGGTCAGAAATTTCAGCACAACGTTAATAGGGTGTAATGACTTTCGGAAGGCCATAAATCCTAAACCGTAACTCGGATTAAGACGAGGTCTAAATGGAAAATCATCTACTCGAACCGAACTAACTGAAAATCAAATTTCATGTAGCCCAGGTGGTTTGATCAGATACGAAAAACAGTAGGTAAAGTGCTCCGGTGGGGTTCTTAGTACTTGATGCTCATCACGGTTCTCATCCTTGATGCTTGTAGCTTCAAGTGTACAACTTGTTGACGGTTTAGCATCACTTTTGACCAAGATTCTACCATCAACACACAATATGTTAAGACCAAGTAAGAACACAACTCATTTAAGAGTCTTAGATGGATGATGAACCAAGGTTACATCATACCCTTAGTCTTAACACAATTACAAGTTACATTTACAACTAAAGCTACAAAATTTACATCAATCAAACAAGTATGAACATAATCTAAGTCAAATGAGGTGATGGAACCCTAAACTAGAGAGCTTGGATCCTTTTCACACAAGTTGCAAGGTTACAAAGCTAGAAAGCTTGAACCTTTAGTGTTCTTGAAGATCTTGAAGCATAAAGCTTGGATCTTTAAATTATATGAAGACCATAAACACAAGTTTTGATCTTTATTACAAAATAATGAGATCATAAGTTAGAAAACTTAGATCCATCAAAAGATATGAAGATTCAAGCTAGAAAGCTTGCATCTTGGTTGTTCTTGAAGATCTTGAAGCATAAAGCTTGGATCTTTAAGTTACATGAAGATTACAAACACAAGTTTGAATCTTTATAACAAAATAACAAGATTAAAGCTAAAAAGATTTAGATCTACAAAGTAGGTGAAGATTCAAAGCTAGAAAGCTTGAATCTTCCATGTTCTTGAAGGATTCAAATCCATGTTTGAATCTACAAGATGTAATAAAGATCAAAGCTAAAAAGCTAGACCCATGATGATGATGATGATGATGAATTCGTGAAGATGAGAAGGAGAAGAAGAAGAAGAAGAAGAAAAATTCAAAATACTTACACTTTTTAGAGAGAGAAAGACTAGAGAGAGAATTAGAGAGTGAGTGTGTGTGAAATGCAAATGAGAGTAAGTGTAAAATGGATGGAATAAGGCTAGTATTTATAGGTGGTGAGGTGAGGGTGGGGTGTCAAAAATGTGGGAACATGGGGGGAACAAGGGGGACAACTTTTTGCTTTTTGGTTAATGGTTATCTAAAGTTGGTGCTTATGTTAGGATCCCATGCAACATTAAGGATAATACTTGACATAAATGCTAGCATGTTTCCTCTAATAAATGGGCATTTGTCTTACTTATTAATGGGTCACTAGCTATTAATAATTGGGCCAATTAAATAGTCCACTCCTTAGTGTAGGGTGGGCTAAGGCCCAACAAGGTAGAAAGTCCAACAAGACTAACTAGTAATCATAAGTAAATTACTACGCGTATTTAAGCATCCAAAAACCCAAGTAATTATTATTATAAAATAATAATTAAGATTTCGTAGTCATAATATTCCGATTACGACAAAAGTTAAACGTGTGCGCAGTTCGCGGTTTATTCGAAACGTTAAGTGACACTAAGGGTCATAAAGCATCCGGTGATCAAGTTAAGTATCCTACGTACTCTAAGGCACGTTTTAACATATAAATGAAAGTAAGCCATGTGTATAAAGATTCCAGAGTATAAGATAGCACAGTACGCACAAATACGCAGTTTCGCAAAAACACAAGGCACAAAAGCAAGTCGAAAAAGTCGGGTCGTTACATTACCCACCTGTTAATTAAAATTTCGTCCCGAAATTTGAAGAGTGACTAAGAGTGGTACCGTATTTAATTAAGAAGTAGCGTATTAAAGTTCAGTGAGACTCGTGGGCTCAGAAGTGAGTTATTTACCTTGAAAGGTACTTCGGCGTACAAAAGTAAGAATAGGTATATGCCATTAATTAAGTCTCTTGTCCTAAGAGACCAAAAAGTTGATTTCGTTTCTTGCTAACATGAATATGTCATCCGAATATATATACCCACAAAAGGAAATATGATGTTTTTAGCCCTACAGGAATCTTCAGTAAGCCGGATGCATGAAATACATCATGAATGTTTCTAAACTTACCTAAAATATTGAGCGCTTGTGTCGCAATACAAAGCTGACAGATAGAATAGAAAACATGATGACCACAACGTACTACGTGTGAACTTATCCTTGGATGGAATAAAAGCACAGTTCCATATTGTAACATTATCCATTCAGTTACATGTTGAAGTTATGGTTATTATTAACTAGAACAACATAAAGTTGCAATCAACGAAGGAACAAATATGTAGATTATCCATATCAGTGTCGTAAATGTTTTAAGCAGTCCCCTTCCAAGAGGATAACGAGATTCATAGATTCCTAAAGTATCTTACACTATAATTCATTGCACGAAAGGTGTGGTCCTTGAACCAGAGTGAACTCTTCGAGTGAATTGATCCGAATTTATCCTTATACTTAAGGGGATGCGCAGATGAGAAGATATGTGAACCCTTGGTCGTAAAGAACGGTTTACTCTAAGTGAAAAGAATCTCAAAAACGATTCCTTGTACCTCAACCTACTGATTCATAGAGATGATATTTACGAGGATGTTGCGATTAGCCGTGAAATATTGAGAATAGAAACCCACCTAGTGCCCTTCCTACAATGGGGTGACCACTGAGTGTACCTCAGAAAACTGATTTATCGGCCCGCGATTTTGCCATGTCTAACCTTAAAAGGAACATTTTTCGAGTACAAAGAATTCCTAAAAAAATTTTATAAATCTGCCCCCCAAAGTGGCTCAAGCGTTTTTAACAAAGATTTTAATAGTCAGCTTCATCCCTAACGGAGGGAGAGAAGAAGTGTGATCCTTACATGGTGTAGTCTAATACGAAAATCTTTAATAAAATCAACCGAGGAATTTTTGAAAAACCTTTAAACGTTTGATGCGACAACATAAATGGAACGAAGTTTTTGGTAAATTTAGAAGTAGGTATAATGAGTACCATTTTGCACAAAATTATTTGACTTAAAACAACTCAATAAATGAGCGATTTTTAATTATCTTGAAGGTATAACTTAGTATGTACTAACCTAAAATAAGTAAGGGTAAATTTATACATATATGATTTTATAAATCGCGTAAGTGATAGAAAAGTTTTTAGTACTTTCATTTGTCCATAAATCTCGTGAAGACCGCACAAATAAGCAACGTGTAAAAATCAACGTGTAAAATTTTTGATAAACATAGTTTTTCGTATTTCAGAGGTTACGATTTGAAAAAAATTGAGTGAAAAATCTTTGAATCATCGGTTGACATGTTACTGGGTAATGAAAACTAATGAATTAAATGTAGTTTTGATGATTATCAGGGACTTAAGTCTTTGGCCCAAAAATGTTCACGTGCGAAGACGTTGCTAAAAAGTGAGGTATGAAGGATAGAGCATGAGGATGAGAAGTTAATCGCTTCTTGACTTTGCAAGATGCCAAACAGGTTATGACTAACATTAAAGTCGGAATACTGATCGCTAGATGAAAATCTCTTGGAATAAGTCAGGACTTCGAGTTATGTAAGAAAGAGCATCATTCCAACAGACGTCGCAAATAAGATCCTTAGGGTAACGCAGTAATTTTGAATGGTTTAAGTGTTAGTGGAAGACCGAAGGCTCTGCAGGACGTGGTAGTAAGTGCCTTCATCACATACACACACACACACACACATGAATCTCTCAATTTCGACAGTTGTAAAGTCTTCATGATGACTTGGATACGAATAAGCAACGAAAAATTTTATATAATAAGCAACGAAAGTTTTATAGAAACCGTTTTAGGTGACAATGTAAGAAAAGAAACGAAGTTCTTAGTAAACTAGGGTTATGTACAACATGTACCATTCAAAGTGAAATATCTTTTGAATAAAAGATTTGATTTGTAAATGCGAAAGTAAAATTTCATATGTATTTGTCAAAATAAGTAATCATTTACTTTATTTTATATAACATATACGATTTCAAAAATTTGCACGAATGGCAAATAAAATAAATTTACTTTTATAAAACTTTGAGAGGATCGTACCGTAAAATAGTGTGTGAAAAATTTTTGGCAAACAAAATTTTCATATTTTGGAGGTTACAAGTTGGAAAAGGATTGAGTAAAAGATTTTGAAAATTTCGGGTGATCTTTGAGGTAATAAAAACCATTGAGTTTAAAAGTGGTTGATGACTGTTGGTAGGGCATAAGTCTTTCGACCAAAAATGCTGAAGTGTAAAGTTGTTGCTTATAAGTGAGTTACGAAAGGGAGAGTATGAGGATGGGGATTAACTACCCATTGATTTTGGAAATCTTGAACTGGTATGACTAATATCGACGTAAGAAGGGTGATGGTGTGATTATCATCGATTAAGAATTCTCTCAGAATAAGTTAGGATTCAGAGTCGCATAAGAATGAGCATCAAATAAGATTCTTGGGTAGTATAGAATTTGAATTGCTGAAGTGACGGGATACAATTTCCTTTATGTATCGTTGTGCAGGTTGGTCTATTGTATCGGTTCCTTTCATGGTTAGAAAGTAAGCAGATTTGGTGAGGCGGTCAACGATAACCCAGATAGTGTCATAACTGCCTATTGTTTTCGGTAGCTTGGGGATGAAATCCATTGTCATCCCCTCCCATTTCCATTGTGGGATCACGGGTTGTTGAAGTAACCCAGATGGCTTTTGGCTCACCATTCTCGTGAGGTATACGAATAATCTCCTTACTATAAATAACTTACGCTTTCGTCCTTGAAAGCCAGTCCGTTCCAACTATTTCATCAAAGCTTCCTAACTTGATGAGTATTAGATTAATCCTAAAGTCCATTCCAACTTTTATATCAAGCTTCTTGACTTGATGAGTATTAGGTTAATCTTAAGGTTCATTCCAACCAAATATTATTATACTATCGCGAAAAATTCTATAAACCTTCTCAAATAACATTTGTTTGTGCATAGGTAACTAATCCTTTCCAACTACTACATTAAAATTTCCAAGTTTTGTTGGCATGAGGTCATCTCCAAATGACCCACCTGTTAATTTTAAGGTACTACCTTAAATCATTCCTCTATCTCTACCAGATTACCATTAGCTTGTCCTAGTGAATACTTAAATCTCATGGTTATTAACGGCTTATTAGTCATAACACTAAGGTCCTTAGATATAAAGTTTCTATCGCTCTAGCATTAAACATCTTCGAGACAATAAATTTTGTGAAGAAATGTACCCTAACTAAAATCAGGATCCATGCGAGTCTCCATAACTGAGATAACGATTGCTCTACCGCAAGTAAATCAAAGTTTTTCTTGTTTGAGAACTTTTTCCTTAAATATCCAGGGTGTCAATATCTATAAAAAATTTTCGGGTTATCAATTCTGCAATCTAGGCCCTTCTCGTACAGTATTTAGGTTAAGTGGTTATTCCTACCTTTATCAGACCATAATTCGTATACTCAAGTGGTTCCTACCAAAATTTCCATTGAATCGCTTCATATTCCTTATATAGTAACATTGGAACTTCTGCATGATTTACTTCAATATAACCACGCTGGCCTGGCGTCATTATATTGTACTAAATCGTACATTCATTCCAATATCACTCCATATGGTCAATGTAATGTGTTCACTTCAAGTTCTACTCAATTTCATCTAACAGTGCTTTATCTATGCTATCTCAAAACAAAATCTACATAATTAATCTCACGGTTTCTCGGTACAGGTGCGTAGGTTCAGTAGGTCATGCACCAATGCCTAAATGTGCCGAAATTTCTTTAAAATGTTCGGGTTCAGGTAACGTCGTTAGGTTCCTTTCTAGAAATTCAATCTGGTCAAGTTGTACGTGTAGCAAGTAGTAATACGATATGTCTTGAGGCGACTCCCAAGTCTTTGGGTACGGCTGAGCATCAGTAGAAGGCACTCTGACCTTGTGAAAGGAGATGTCCTCCCGACTTTCCCAATGCCTAAGAGTGTTAGGGTCCTAAATCCAGAAGTGTCGTTAGATTGTCGATTAGTGGTGAAGAATGAAAGAGATAAGTGACGGTCATGAAAGCGTACGAGATATGAGCCATCTTGCGGGAACTGAACAACCTTCGAATGTTCACACGTCGTACGTGGCTGTTTAAAGTGAGCTCGGAGTGCGGTTACTCCGACAAATCCTCCAATATCTCCTCCTTCGAGGATCAACTTTAGTGGGCGTATAATCCGAGGGGTACTCCTCCTAGATTGCGTGAAGAATCATTTCGATCTCCAGAATGGTGGAACGATAGTAACAGGTGGATTACAATACCAATCCTTAGGGTTAGACGTGTGGGAAAAGGGTTCAGAAAAACATCTGAACTAGGAAAGGTAAGTTTTCCAAGTCGGTACAGCGAATAGCAGGCATGAAGCAAGCACGTAATCAGGCACTATAGCAACCTAGATCGTATACAGCAGTATATAGCATGGCAATATTAACAGTACTAAACAGAAGTAACATGCAATCGAAAGCAGATAGTAGTATGCAGTAGCGAGGATAAGTAATAGCATACAGTGAGTTCACATAGCAGTAAGAGTAAGCAGTAGCATGCAACAGATCATATGGTAGTATAAGTAAGCAGTAACATGCAGCAGTTGAAATGTCCCGTTCTTATTGATTAAAAACGTTCCATATTAATTGATTTCGTTGCGAGGTTTTGACCTCTATATGAGACGTTTTTCAAAGACTGCATTCATTTTTAAACAAACCATAACCTTTATTTCATCAATAAAGGTTTAAAAAGCTTTACGTAGATTATCAAATAATGATAATCTAAAATATCCTGTTTACACACGACCATTACATAATGGTTTACAATACAAATATGTTACAACAAAATAAGTTTCTTGAATGCAGTTTTTACACAATATCATACAAGCATGGACTCCAAATCTTGTCCTTATTTAAGTATGCGACAGCGGAAGCTCTTAATAATCACCTGAGAATAAACATGCTTAAAACGTCAACAAAAATGTTGGTGAGTTATAGGTTTAACCTATATATATCAAATCGTAACAATAGACCACAAGATTTCATATTTCAATACACATCCCATACATAGAGATAAAAATCATTCATATGGTGAACACCTGGTAACCGACAATAACAAGATGCATATATAAGAATATCCCCATCATTCCGGGACACCCTTCGGATATGATATAAATTTCGAAGTACTAAAGCATCCGGTACTTTGGATGGGGTTTGTTAGGCCCAATAGATCTATCTTTAGGATTCGCGTCAATTAGGGTGTCTGTTCCCTAATTCTTAGATTACCAGACTTAATAAAAAGGGGCATATTCGATTTCGATAATTCAACCATAGAATGTAGTTTCATGTACTTGTGTCTATTTTGTAAATCATTTATAAAACCTGCATGTATTCTCATCCCAAAAATATTAGATTTTAAAAGTGGGACTATAACTCACTTTCACAGATTTTTACTTCGTCGGGAAGTAAGACTTGGCCACTGGTTGATTCACGAACCTATAACAATATATACATATATATCAAAGTATGTTCAAAATATATTTACAACACTTTTAATATATTTTGATGTTTTAAGTTTATTAAGTCAGCTGTCCTCGTTAGTAACCTACAACTAGTTGTCCACAGTTAGATGTACAGAAATAAATCGATAAATATTATCTTGAATCAATCCACGACCCAGTGTATACGTATCTCAGTATTGATCACAACTCAAACTATATATATTTTGGAATCAACCTCAACCCTGTATAGCTAACTCCAACATTCACATATAGAGTGTCTATGGTTGTTCCGAAATATATATAGATGTGTCGACATGATAGGTCGAAACATTGTATACGTGTCTATGGTATCTCAAGATTACATAATATATAATACAAGTTGATTAAGTTATGGTTGGAATAGATTTGTTACCAATTTTCACGTAGCTAAAATGAGAAAAATTATCCAATCTTGTTTTACCCATAACTTCTTCATTTTAAATCCGTTTTGAGTGAATCAAATTGCTATGGTTTCATATTGAACTCTATTTTATGAATCTAAACAAAAAAGTATAGGTTTCTAGTCGGAAAAATAAGTTACAAGTCGTTTTTGTAAAGGTAGTCATTTCAGTCGAAAGAACGACGTCTAGATGACCATTTTAGAAAACATACTTCCACTTTGAGTTTAACCATAATTTTTGGATATAGTTTCATGTTCATAATAAAAATCATTTTCTCAGAATAACAACTTTTAAATCAAAGTTTATCATAGTTTTTAATTAACTAACCCAAAACAGCCCGCGGTGTTACTACGACGGCGTAAATCAGGTTTTACGGTGTTTTTCGTGTTTCCAGGTTTTAAATCATTAAGTTAGCATATCATATAGATATAGAACATGTGTTTAGTTGATTTTAAAAGTCAAGTTAGAAGGATTAACTTTTGTTTGCGAACAAGTTTAGAATTAACTAAACTATGTTCTAGTGATTACAAGTTTAAACCTTCGAATAAGATAGCTTTATATGTATGAATCGAATGATGTTATGAACATCATTACTACCTTAAGTTCCTTGGATGAACCTACTGGAAAAGAGAAAAATGGATCTAGCTTCAATGGATCCTTGGATGGCTCAAAGTTCTTGAAGCAAAATCATGACACGAAAACAAGTTCAAGTAAGATCATCACTTGAAATAAGATTGTTATAGTTATAGAAATTGAACCAAAGTTTGAATATGATTATTACCTTGTATTAGAATGATAACCTACTGTAAGAAACAAAGATTTCTTGAGGTTGGATGATCACCTTACAAGATTGGAAGTGAGCTAGCAAACTTGAAAGAATTCTTGATTTTATGAAACTAGAACTTTTGAAATTTATGAAGAACACTTAGAACTTGAAGATAGAACTTGAGAGAGTTCAATTAGATGAAGAAAATTGAAGAATGAAAGTGTTTGTAGGTGTTTTTGGTCGTTGGTGTATGGATTAGATATAAAGGATATGTAATTTTGTTTTCATGTAAATAAGTCATGAATGATTACTCATATTTTTGTAATCTTATGAGATATTTCATGCTAGTTGCCAAATGATGGTTCCCACATGTGTTAGGTGACTCACATGGGCTGCTAAGAGCTGATCATTGGAGTATATATACCAATAGTACATACATCTAAAAGCTGTGTATTGTACGAGTACGAATACGGGTGCATACGAGTAGAATTGTTGATGAAACTGAACGAGAATGTAATTGTAAGCATTTTTGTTAAGTAGAAGTATTTTGATAAGTGTATTGAAGTCTTTCAAAAGTGTATAAATACATATTAAAACACTACATGTATATACATTTTAACTGAGTCGTTAAGTCATCGTTAGTCGTTACATGTAAGTGTTGTTTTGAAACCTTTAGGTTAACGATCTTGTTAAATGTTGTTAACCCAATGTTTATAATAACAAAAGAGATTTTAAATTACTATATTATCATGATATTATGATGTACGAATATCTCTTAATATGATATATATACATTAAATGTCGTTACAACGATAAACGTTACATATATGTCTCGTTTCAAAATCATTAAGTTAGTAGTCTTGTTTTTACATATGTAGTTCATTGTTAATATAATTAATGATATGTTTACTTATCATAATATCATGTTAACTATATATATAACCATATATATGTCATCATATAGTTTTTTTACAAGTTTTAACGTTCGTGAATCACCGGTCAACTTGGGTGGTCAATTGTCTATATGAAACCTATTTCAATTAATCAAGTCTTAACAAGTTTGATTGCTTAACATGTTGGAAACATTTAATCATGTAAACATCAATCTCAATTAATATATATAAACATGGAAAAGTTCGGGTCACTACAGTACCTACCCGTTAAATAAATTTCGTCCCGAAATTTTAAGCTGTTGAAGGTGTTGACGAATCTTCTGGAAATAGATGCGGGTATTTCTTCTTCATCTGATCTTCACGCTCCCAGGTGAACTCAGGTCCTCTACGAGCATTCCATCGAACCTTAACAATTGGTATCTTGTTTTGCTTAAGTCTTTTAACCTCACGATCCATTATTTCGACGGGTTCTTCGATGAATTGGAGTTTTTCGTTGATTTGGATTTCATCTAACGGAATAGTGAGATCTTCTTTAGCAAAACATTTCTTCAAATTCGAGACGTGGAAAGTGTTATGTACAGCCGCGAGTTGTTGAGGTAACTCAAGTCGGTAAGCTACTGGTCCGACACGATCAATAATCTTGAATGGTCCAATATACCTTGGATTTAATTTCCCTCGTTTACCAAATCGAACAACGCCTTTCCAAGGTGAAACTTTAAGCATGACCATCTCTCCAATTTCAAATTCTATATCTTTTCTTTTAATGTCAGCGTAGCTCTTTTGTCGACTTTGGGCGGTTTTCAACCATAAAGTAATCTGTCTATCCCCCACCTCACTCCAACAAATCGGAGACCTGCACTTTCTACCATAAAGTGCTTCAAACGGCGCCATCTCAATGCTTGAATGGTAGCTGTTGTTGTAGGAAAATTCTGCTAACGGTAGATGTCGATCCCAACTGTTTCCGAAATCAATAACACATGCTCGTAGCATGTCTTCAAGCGTTTGTATCGTCCTTTCGCTCTGCCCATCAGTTTGTGGATGATAGGCAGTACTCATGTCTAGACGAGTTCCTAATGCTTGCTGTAATGTCTGCCAGAATCTTGAAATAAATCTGCCATCCCTATCAGAGATAATAGAGATTGGTATTCCATGTCTGGAGACGACTTCCTTCAAATACAGTCGTGCTAACTTCTCCATCTTGTCATCTTCTCTTATTGGTAGGAAGTGTGCTGATTTGGTGAGACGATCAACTATTACCCAAATAGTATCAAAACCACTTGCAGTCCTTGGCAATTTAGTGATGAAATCCATGGTAATGTTTTCCCATTTCCATTCCGGGATTTCGGGTTGTTGAAGTAGACCTGATGGTTTCTGATGCTCAGCTTTGACCTTAGAACACGTCAAACATTCTCCTACGTATTTAGCAACATCGGCTTTCATACCCGGCCACCAAAAATGTTTCTTGAGATCGTTGTACATCTTCCCCGTTCCAGGATGTATTGAGTATCTGGTTTTATGAGCTTCTCTAAGTACCATTTCTCTCATATCTCCAAATTTTGGTACCCAAATCCTTTCAGCCCTATACCGGGTTCCATCTTCCCGAATATTAAGATGCTTCTCCGATCCTTTGGGTATTTCATCCTTTAAATTTCCCTCTTTTAAAACTCCTTGTTGCGCCTCCTTTATTTGAGTAGTAATGTTATTATGAATCATTATATTCATAGATTTTACTCGAATGGGTTCTCTATCCTTCCTGCTCAAGGCATCGGCTACCACATTTGCCTTCCCCGGGTGGTAACGAATCTCAAAATCGTAATCATTCAATAATTCAATCCACCTACGCTGCCTCATATTCAGTTGTTTCTGATTAAATATGTGTTGAAGACTTTTGTGGTCGGTATATATAATACTTTTGACCCCATATAAGTAGTGCCTCCAAGTCTTTAATGCAAAAACAACCGCGCCTAATTCCAAATCATGCGTCGTATAATTTTGTTCGTGAATCTTCAATTGTCTAGACGCATAAGCAATCACCTTCGTTCGTTGCATTAATACACAACCGAGACCTTGCTTTGATGCGTCACAATAAATCACAAAATCATCATTCCCTTCAGGCAATGACAATATAGGTGCCGTAGTTAGCTTTTTCTTCAATAACTGAAACGCTTTCTCTTGTTCATCATTCCATTCAAATTTCTTCCCTTTATGCGTTAATGCAGTCAAGGGTTTTGCTATTCTGGAAAAGTCTTGGATGAACCTTCTGTAGTAACCAGCTAGTCCTAAAAACTGGCGTATGTGTTTCGGAGTTTTCGGGGTTTCCCACTTTTCAACAGTTTCTATCTTTGCCTGATCCACCTTAATACCTTCTTTGTTCACTATGTGACCGAGGAATTGAACTTCTTCCAACCAAAATGCACACTTTGAAAACTTAGCGTACAATTCTTCCTTCCTCAATACTTCTAACACCTTTCTCAAATGTTCACCGTGTTCTTGGTCATTCTTTGAGTAAATAAGTATGTCATCAATGAAAACAATGACAAACTTGTCAAGGTATGGTCCACACACTCGGTTCATAAGGTCCATGAACACAGCTGGTGCATTAGTTAAACCAAACGGCATGACCATAAACTCGTAATGACCGTAACGTGTTCTGAAAGCAGTCTTTGGAATATCATCTTCTTTCACCCGCATTTGATGATACCCGGAACGTAAGTCAATCTTTGAATAAACAGACGAGCCTTGTAGTTGATCAAATAAGTCGTCGATTCTCGGTAGTGGGTAGCGGTTCTTGATGGTAAGTTTGTTCAACTCTCGATAGTCGATACACAACCTGAATGTACCATCTTTCTTCTTGACAAAAAAAACAGGAGCTCCCCACGGTGATGTGCTTGGTCGAATGAAACCACGCTCTAAAAGTTCTTGTAATTGGCTTTGCAGTTCTTTCATCTCGCTGGGTGCGAGTCTGTAAGGAGCACGAGCTATTGGTGCAGCTCCTGGTACAAGATCTATTTGAAATTCAACGGATCGATGTGGGGGTAATCCCGGTAATTCTTTCGGAAATACATCGGGAAATTCTTTTGCAATGGGAACATCATTGATGCTCTTTTCTTCAGTTTGTACTTTCTCGACGTGTGCTAGAACAGCATAGCAACCTTTTCTTATTAGTTTTTGTGCCTTCAAATTACTAATAAGATGTAGTTTCGTGTTGCCCTTTTCTCCGTACACCATTAAGGGTTTTCCTTTTTCTCGTATAATGCGAATTGCATTTTTGTAACAAACGATCTCCGCTTTCACTTCTTTCAACCAGTCCATACCGATTATCACATCAAAACTCCCTAACTCTACTGGTATCAAATCAATCTTAAATGTTTCGCTAACCAGTTTAATTTCTCGATTCCGACATATATTATCTGCTGAAATTAATTTACCATTTGCTAATTCGAGTAAAAATTTACTATCCAAAGGCGTCAATGGACAACTTAATTTAGCACAAAAATCTCTACTCATATAGCTTCTATCCGC
This sequence comes from Rutidosis leptorrhynchoides, assembly GCF_046630445.1. Classification (NCBI taxonomy): domain Eukaryota; kingdom Viridiplantae; phylum Streptophyta; class Magnoliopsida; order Asterales; family Asteraceae; genus Rutidosis; species Rutidosis leptorrhynchoides. The sequence goes on along the minus strand of NC_092343.1, from coordinate 20,119,511 downwards.
ACCCGAATCAAATAAAACGTAAGCAGATTTATTGTCAATAAGAAACGTACCCGTAACAAGCTCCGGGTCTTCCTGTGCCTCTACCGCATTAATATTGAAAACTCTTCCACGGCCTTGTCCATTCGTGTTCTCCTGGTTCGGGCAATTTCTAATAATGTGGCCTGGTTTTCCACATTTATAACAAACTACATTGGCATAACTTGCTCCGACACTACTTGCTCCGCCATTACTCGTTCCGACACCATTTGTTCCTTTCGTTCTATTAACCCCTGGTCCGTAGACCTCACACTTCACCGCGCTATGACCATTTCTTTTACACTTGTTGCAAAATTTGGTGCAGAACCCCGAATGATTCTTTTCACACCTTTGGCATAGCTGCTTCTGATTGTTGTTGTTGTTGCGGTTATTATTGTTGTTGGGATGATTGTTGTAGTTGCTGTTGTTGTTGTTGTTGTTGTTGTTGTTGTTGGGCCGTTTGTTGTAGTTGCGATTGATGTTGCGATTGTTGGGATAATTGTTGCGATTATTGTTGTAATTGCTGTTGTTGTTGTATTGGTGATTCTTATCACCGTTTTCCTCCCACTTTCTTTTGACTTGCTTCACATTGGCCTCTTCAGCAGTCTGTTCTTTAATTCTTTCTTCAATCTGGTTCACTAGTTTGTGAGCCATTCTACATGCCTGTTGTATGGAGGCGGGTGTAACATCCCGCCTTTTTCCGTTTACTTTTCCGTTTAACTATTTAAGTTCCGTTATATGTTTATAACACATCTCGTTAATACGCGTTTGAATTATCTCGTTTAGGTAATTCCCGTACCCGTTTCCTAAGTTGAGGGACTAAAGTTGCCAAATGGAGAAAGAGATGACTAGGTCAACTAGTCAACTCTTTCCTCTCCATTCATTTTATCACCTCCCAAATAATACTTCACCTTTTTCTCTCAAAACCCTCAAACTTTCAATCATCATCCAAATTCGTTCAAGAAGGATTCGATCAAAACAAATTGCATATTTGAACTCCTCGTGATCTCCTCTTCGTTTCCATACCGATTTCATCAATTTTGGGTAACTTTCTAAAATCACTAATTCTTGTGTTCTTGAGATTTTTAAGTTATAAGGTTGTTAATTAGTGTCTATGGCTCGAGTCTAGTTTGTTTATGTGATTTGTATGCTCGTTTTTGATATTTTGATGTAACTAGTTCATATTGAAAGAATGCTTGCTTAATCTTGAGTTTTAGGTGTTCATATGTTGTTGAATGATGAAAGTTCATGTTTTAATTGTGTTCCTAGCATCACTAGCTTCAAATTGGTATGTAGGTTGACATGGATTAGTTTCATATGCAAGATTGTTGAATTTGTGATTTTGGATTAGGGTTTGATGAGCTTTACATGAACTTTTGATGCGTCAAATGCTATGAGATATTGTTGTTAAGCGTTTTGTTGCAATGTTTGTTTGATTACCTTCGAAACGGCATAACATACATGTAAATTGGTTGCCCGAATCATAAAATGCGTTTTTGGAACTTAAACTTTGATTATGAATGTTTAATTACGGTTTTTGGTTATTGTAAGTGGAAGTTTGATTGATGAAATGTGCTTAGTTGTATTCCTCGTCAAATTACCTTTCCAACGATATATAATAGGCATTATAAGTGTTTGCGGGTCAAGAGTTGGGTTGGAAAAGGTTTTGGCTCGTGCATACTTGGGAAAAACAGAAACAGACCTGCACAGATGGTGGCGCGGCGCGCCCCTACCCCGCGCGGCGCGCCAAATGGCCTGGCCAGAATTCTGTCCAACTTGGTCAATTTTTGAATAATGTTTGCTATGCTACGCACCTCCGATTCACATGTAACTTGTCCTAACATGCTCATACATGATTAAGAACCTCAGAAAAATAGTTCGGGACACGACCCGAACGTGTTGACTTTTTCGTTGACTTTGACCGACCAAGTTTGACTTTTTGTCAAACTTAATCAATTAATTATGCAATCTTTCTAACATGCTTTTATACTTGTGCCTTGCATAAAACTTGATGATTTGATTCACATGCTATATTAATCGAGTCGTATTGAGCCATAGGACTAATTGAACATCTTTGACCCTTCGTGACTATCGTTATTGATACAACCTATTTGTTTAGGTCAAGACTAGCATTGTTCTTTGCACACGTTACTTGTCGAAGTACTTTTTGGTTCGTGCATACAAGGTGAGATCATAGTCCCACTTTTACTCTTTTAACTTACTTTTGGGATGAGAAAACATAAACGATACTTTTGAACTAAGTGAACACAAGAACGGGAAAACAAACATTCTACATACGAGTTTAGAACGAAAATCCCCAATCCGATTATCATTAGTTACATCAGATGGTGTAAGCGAGAACTTATGTTATATGGCCATATGGGTTTGACAAACCCTCATTCAAACGGTTCGCTACCGTTTACGAATGAAATATATTTTCGGGAACAGTGTTGTTCTAGCACTAATTGATGGGGTATTCAACGGACGGAACGTTAAGCTTTGATAATTGGGTGCTCGTGAATATTAACTTTTAGAATGTACTATGGCTTTATCGATGTTGCAAATCTTGTGGTTCAACTTACTATTACTCATTTACTTGTTTAAACCTATGATTTCACCAACGTTTTCGTTGACAGATTCTCTATGTTTTTCTCAGGTCCTTGAACTTAGGTGATACATGCTTCCGCTCATACTATTTGATACTTGCATTGGATGTCGAGTATACTTGCATACGTGGAGCGTCTTTTTGACTACTTTTAATCGTGTCGCACGTGTTTCATACAAACTTTAAACATTGTTATGTACTTGTTATGGAAACTACTTTTGTAAACTTTGAAACACCCTTATTTATGAAATGAATGCGACATACTTTTCGGTCAAACTTTGTTATAAAGACTTACGACCATGTAATGGGACCATACGTAGATGACGCCGTCATTTGACGATTTGTCGGGGTCGCTACAAGTGGTATCAGAGCTTTGGTTGTAGGGATTTAGAGTTCATTGGTGTCAACCCCGAGTCTTAGGGTACATTGGTGAGTCTAGACTACAACCGGCATATAGACTTGACATAGGAATTACTTGACAAATTGTGCATTTATACTCTAACTCTTCTACTCATATCTACTCTTATTCTATCTAAATCTTGCGTTATATAATTTAATTGACACGCCACCTTGACTATATGACGTAATGTCGAATGCACATATGAATTAGGGTAATATAATTCCCGGAAATTATATTACGGTGACTCATATGAACATACCGACATTATGACATAAAGAATTTAAGGCGGGTCAAGGATAATTTTCTCTCTATCTTTATCCCATATCACGGTTAGTATTATTTAGAATACTAACCAACGGTATTATTTTGTTTTGAAGGAACAATGGCTCCTCGTCGTGTACGCCGCAATGAAACTCCCGAACAAGCTCTCGAACGGATGATAGCTACCGCCGTAGATGCGGCCATGGCCGGTCACTCTTCCAACAACAATAACAATAACAACAACCACAACAACAACAACAACAACAATGGGGCCGGTAACTCAAACGAGGGATGCTCCTACAAAGCTTTCATGGGGTGCAAACCTCACACTTATGATGGAACCGGTGGACCGGTTGTGCTTACTCGTTGGTTTGAACAAACCGAGGCCGTCTTTAGCATAAGCGGTTGTCGGGATCAAGACAAGGTCAAATACTCCACCCACACGTTCTCCGGTGTTGCTCTCACTTGGTGGAACACCTATGTTCAATCGGTGGGTACCGATGAAGCTCATGCCCTCTCTTGGGCCGATTTGAAGGAAAAGATGATTGTCGAATACTTTCCGCGCGAAGAAACCCGAAAGCTCGAGGAAGAACTAAGAGCTTTGAAAGCGGTCGGAAACGATCTTAAGGCTTATAATCAACGCTTCGCCGAACTATCCTTAATGTGTCCTAACCTTGTTAACCCCGAATCTCAAAGGATTGAGCTCTACATGCTCGGTCTTCCAAAAAGCATCAAACAAGGGGTGATGTCATCCAAACCCGCTACTCATCAAGCCGCTATGAACATGGCTCGTCAATTAATCGAAACGGTTGACGAAGTCGTAGTGCCGGCTCCTAAGGCCGAGGACAAGTCGGGTGGCAACAAAAGGAAATGGGAAGCCACTCCATCAACTAACTACAACAACAACACCTTCACCAAAAAGCCCTTCAACAACGACGGCAAGAAGGGTTATGTCGGAAACTTACCTTTGTGCAACAAGTGCCACAAACATCATTACGGCGAATGTAACAAGCTAATTTGTCACCGTTGCCAAGGAGTTGGTCATAGGGCCAACAATTGCACAAGCACCGCCCCCGTCGCTCGAAAGGGGCCCAATCCTCCAAAAACGGTCACTTGTTACGAGTGTGGCCAAACGGGCCATTATAAGAACGAATGCCCGAAAAAGAAAACCAACCCCAACAACCGAGGCCGAGCCTTTAACATCAACACCGAGGAAGCCCGAGATGACAACGAACTAGTCACGGGTACGTTTCTTCTCAACAACTCTTATGTTACTTGCTTATTCGATTCGGGTGCCGATAAATGTTTTGTGTCCAAGACTTTAGCTCCTACCCTTTGCACTCCACCACACCCTTTAGATACTACTTATTCCATCGAAGTGGCCGGCGGAAAACTCTTAAGTGCCGACAAATATTACCGGGGGTGTACTTTGAACATTTTGGGTAAAGAATTTGAAATTGACTTGATACCCATGGAATTAGGGAGTTTTGATGTAATAATCGGTATGAATTGGATGGTCAAAAATAAATCTCACATTCTTTGCGATCTTCACGCAATTCGAATTCCTATCGAGAATGGTGAACCATTGATTGTCTATGGCGACAAAAATTGCACCGGACTCAATTTCGTTTCGTGCCTTAAAGTTCGAAAGCTACTTCGCAAGGGTTGTTTCGCGATTCTTGCTCACGTTAAGAAAGTCGAGGCCGACGAAAAGCGTATCGAAGATGTGCCAATTGTTAGTGACTTTTCCGATGTATTTCCCGACGAATTACCGGGTCTTCCACCTCATCGACCGGTTGAATTCCAAATCGATCTTATTCCGGGAGCCGCACCCGTAGCGCGTGCACCATATAGACTTGCTCCATCTGAAATGCAAGAATTGCAAAGTCAAATCCAAGAACTACTTGATCGTGGTTTCATCCAACCTAGCCATTCACCTTGGGGCGCTCCGATTTTATTTGTTAAAAAGAAAGACGGATCCCTACGAATGTGCATTGATTATCGTGAACTAAATAAATTGACGGTTAAGAACCGATATCCTCTTCCTCGCATCGATGACCTCTTTGATCAACTACAAGGGTCTTGTGTATATTCGAAAATCGATCTCCGCTCGGGTTATCATCAACTAAGGGTTAAAGGGGAAGATGTCTCCAAAACCGCTTTCCGGACTCGTTATGGTAGTTATGAATTCCTTGTCATGCCTTTCGGTCTCACTAACGCACCGGCGGTGTTCATGGATCTTATGAACCGCGTGTGCAAACCGTATCTCGATAAATTCGTTATTGTGTTCATTGATGACATATTGATCTATTCTAAAAATGAAGAAGAGCACGAACAACATCTCCGACTTGTGCTTGAACTTTTAAGACAAGAACAACTCTATGCCAAATTCTCCAAGTGTGAATTTTGGTTAAAGGAAGTTCAATTTCTTGGTCATGTTGTAAGTGACCAAGGTATTAAAGTCGATCCAACAAAAATCGAAGCCATTAGCAAATGGGAGACTCCTACTACTCCTACTCACATTCGTCAATTTTTGGGTCTCGCCGGGTACTATCGTAGATTCATCGAAAACTTCTCTTTGGTTGCACGTCCTCTAACCGCATTGACTCACAAGGGAAAGAAATTCATTTGGGCGACCGAACATGAATCCGCATTCCGAATTTTGAAAACGAAGCTAACCACCGCTCCTATCTTGTCACTTCCCGAAGGCAATGATGACTTTGTTGTATATTGTGATGCCTCGAAACATGGTTTTGGGTGTGTATTGATGCAACGAACGAAAGTCATTGCTTATGCTTCTCGACAACTCAAAATTCATGAACGAAACTATACGACACATGATCTCGAACTCGGAGCCGTTGTCTTTGCACTTAAAATGTGGAGACACTATCTTTATGGAACCAAGAGTACTATCTTTACCGACCACAAAAGCCTCCAACACATTTTCGATCAAAAGCAACTAAACATGAGACAACGAAGGTGGATTGAAACCTTAAACGATTACGATTGCGAGCTTCGTTACCATCCCGGGAAGGCAAATGTAGTAGCCGATGCTTTAAGTCGAAAAGAAAGAGCGGTGCCTCTTCGTGTCCGAGCCTTAAACATCACCATCCACACAAACCTTAATAGCCAAATTCGGGTAGCCCAAGATGAGGCTCTCAAGGATGAAAACCTTTCACACGAGCTCTTGAACATTCTCGTCTCTCGATTCGAAATTAGGGAGACCGGACTCCGATATTACGCCGGAAGGATTTGGGTGCCTAGTTATGGGGACCTACGAAGCCTTATTTTAGATGAAGCCCATAAGTCACGATACTCGATTCACCCCGGTGCCAATAAGATGTACCACGACCTTAAACAACTATATTGGTGGCCGAACATCAAAAGGGACGTAGCTACTTATGTTTCCAAGTGTTTGACATGTTCCAAAGTCAAAGCCGAACACCAAAGACCGTCCGGACTACTTCAACAACCCGAAATCCCGCAATGGAAGTGGGAAAGGATAACGATGGATTTTATCACAAAACTACCAAAAACGACGGGCGGTTATGATACCATTTGGGTTATTGTTGACCGTCTCACCAAATCCGCACACTTCCTTGCCATGAAAGAAACGGACAAAATGGAGAAACTTGCACAACTTTACATTAAGGAGATCGTAGCCCGACACGGTGTACCTTTATCGATTATCTCCGACCGAGATGGCCGTTTCGTTTCTAGATTTTGGCGTACATTGCAAGAAGCGTTGGGAACGCGTTTAGACATGAGCACCGCATATCATCCTCAAACCGATGGACAAAGCGAACGTACAATTCAAACCTTAGAGGACATGTTACGAGCTTGCGTGGTTGATTTCGGAAAAGCTTGGGACAAGCACTTACCTCTCGCCGAGTTCTCTTACAACAATAGTTATCACGCGAGTATTAAAGCCGCACCTTTTGAAGCGCTATATGGCCGCAAATGTCGTTCACCTCTTTGTTGGGTCGAGGTAGGCGACGTGCAAATCACCGGACCCGAACTCATTCACGAAACCACCGAGAAAATCGTTCAAATCCGAGATAGGCTTAGGACGGCCCGAAGTCGTCAAAAGAGCTATACCGACAAACGACGCAACGATCTTGAATTTCAAGTCGGTGACCGAGTAATGTTAAAAGTCGCACCTTGGAAGGGTGTAATCCGTTTTTGGAAACGCGGGAAGCTAAATCCGCGGTATATTGGTCCTTTCGAAATCTTGGAACGTATTGGAACCGTTGCTTATCGTTTAGATCTTCCGCCTCAATTGAACTCCGTTCATCCTACCTTCCATGTATCTAACTTGAAAAAGTGTCTTGCCGAACCCGATATCGTCATCCCTCTCGAAGAACTTACTATTGATGACAAACTTCATTTTGTGGAGGAACCGGTTGAAATTGTGGACACCTCCGTCAAGACATTGAAACAAAGCCGAATTCCGATTGTCAAGGTTCGTTGGAATGCCAAAAGAGGACCCGAGTTTACTTGGGAAAGACAAGATCAAATGCAAAGGAAGTATCCTCATCTATTCGTGAATTCGGAAACGCAAGATCTCGAGGAAGAAACAACGACTACTACGCCTACTTAAATTTCGGGACGAAATTTCTTTTAAGGTGTAGGTAATGTAACATCCCGCCTTTTTCCGTTTACTTTTCCGTTTAACTATTTAAGTTCCGTTATATGTTTATAACACATCTCGTTAATACGCGTTTGAATTATCTCGTTTAGGTAATTCCCGTACCCGTTTCCAAAGTTGAGGGACTAAAGTTGCCAAATGGAGAAAGAGATGACTAGGTCAACTAGTCAACTCTTTCCTCTCCATTCATTTTATCACCTCCCAAATAATACTTCACCTTTTTCTCTCAAAACCCTCAAACTTTCAATCATCATCCAAATTCGTTCAAGAAGGATTCGATCAAAACAAATTGCATATTTGAACTCCTCGTGATCTCCTCTTCGTTTCCATACCGATTTCATCAATTTTGGGTAACTTTATAAAATCACTAATTCTTGTGTTCTTGAGATTTTTAAGTTATAAGGTTGTTAATTAGTGTCTATGGCTCGAGTCTAGTTTGTTTATGTGATTTGTATGCTCGTTTTTGATATTTTGATGTAACTAGTTCATATTGAAAGAATGCTTGCTTAATCTTGAGTTTTAGGTGTTCATATGTTGTTGAATGATGAAAGTTCATGTTTTAATTGTGTTCCTAGCATCACTAGCTTCAAATTGGTATGTAGGTTGACATGGATTAGTTTCATATGCAAGATTGTTGAATTTGTGATTTTGGATTAGGGTTTGATGAGCTTTACATGAACTTTTGATGCGTCAAATGCTATGAGATATTGTTGTTAAGCGTTTTGTTGCAATGTTTGTTTGATTACCTTCGAAACGGCATAACATACATGTAAATTGGTTGCCCGAATCATAAAATGCGTTTTTGGAACTTAAACTTTGATTATGAATGTTTAATTACGGTTTTTGGTTATTGTAAGTGGAAGTTTGATTGATGAAATGTGCTTAGTTGTATTCCTCGTCAAATTACCTTTCCAACGATATATAATAGGCATTATAAGTGTTTGCGGGTCAAGAGTTGGGTTGGAAAAGGTTTTGGCTCGTGCATACTTGGGAAAAACAGAAACAGACCTGCACAGATGGTGGCGCGGCGCGCCCCTACCCCGCGCGGCGCGCCAAATGGCCTGGCCAGAATTCTGTCCAACTTGGTCAATTTTTGAATAATGTTTGCTATGCTACGCACCTCCGATTCACATGTAACTTGTCCTAACATGCTCATACATGATTAAGAACCTCAGAAAAATAGTTCGGGACACGACCCGAACGTGTTGACTTTTTCGTTGACTTTGACCGACCAAGTTTGACTTTTTGTCAAACTTAATCAATTAATTATGCAATCTTTCTAACATGCTTTTATACTTGTGCCTTGCATAAAACTTGATGATTTGATTCACATGCTATATTAATCGAGTCGTATTGAGCCATAGGACTAATTGAACATCTTTGACCCTTCGTGACTATCGTTATTGATACAACCTATTTGTTTAGGTCAAGACTAGCATTGTTCTTTGCACACGTTACTTGTTGAAGTACTTTTTGGTTCGTGCATACAAGGTGAGATCATAGTCCCACTTTTACTCTTTTAACTTACTTTTGGGATGAGAAAACATAAACGATACTTTTGAACTAAGTGAACACAAGAACGGGAAAACAAACATTCTACATACGAGTTTAGAACGAAAATCCCCAATCCGATTATCATTAGTTACATCAGATGGTGTAAGCGAGAACTTATGTTATATGGCCATATGGGTTTGACAAACCCTCATTCAAACGGTTCGTTACCGTTTACGAATGAAATATATTTTCGGGAACAGTGTTGTTCTAGCACTAATTGATGGGGTATTCAACGGACGGAACGTTAAGCTTTGATAATTGGGTGCTCGTGAATATTAACTTTTAGAATGTACTATGGCTTTATCGATGTTGCAAATCTTGTGGTTCAACTTACTATTACTCATTTACTTGTTTAAACCTATGATTTCACCAACGTTTTCGTTGACAGATTCTCTATGTTTTTCTCAGGTCCTTGAACTTAGGTGATACATGCTTCCGCTCATACTATTTGATACTTGCATTGGATGTCGAGTATACTTGCATACGTGGAGCGTCTTTTTGACTACTTTTAATCGTGTCGCACGTGTTTCATACAAACTTTAAACATTGTTATGTACTTGTTATGGAAACTACTTTTGTAAACTTTGAAACACCCTTATTTATGAAATGAATGCGACATACTTTTCGGTCAAACTTTGTTATAAAGACTTACGACCATGTAATGGGACCATACGTAGATGACGCCGTCATTTGACGATTTGTCGGGGTCGCTACAGCGGGCTCGTGTGAACTTATATCTTCTTGGATTCTTTCCGGTAATCCTTTCACAAACGCGTCGATCTTCTCTTCCTCATCTTCGAATGCTCCCGGACACAATAGGCACAATTCTGTGAATCGTCTTTCGTACGTGGTAATATCAAATCCTTGGGTTCGTAACCCTCTAAGTTCTGTCTTGAGCTTATTGACCTCGGTTCTGGGACGGTACTTCTCGTTCATCAAGTGCTTGAATGCTGACCACGGTAGTGCGTACGCATCATCTTGTCCCACTTGCTCTAGATAGGTATTCCACCATGTTAACGCAGAACCTGTGAAGGTATGCGTAGCGTACTTCACTTTGTCCTCTTCAGTACACTTACTTATGGCAAACACCGATTCAACCTTCTCGGTCCACCGTTTCAATCCGATCGGTCCTTCGGTTCCATCAAATTCCAAAGGTTTGCAGGCAGTGAATTCTTTGTAGGTGCATCCTACACGATTTCCTGTACTGGTAGATCCAAGGTTATTGTTGGTATGTAGCGCAGCCTGTACTGCGGCTATGTTTGAAGCTAGAAAAGTACGGAATTCCTCTTCATTCATATTCACGGTGTGTCGAGTAGTCAGTGCCATTTCCTTCAAAATAGTTAAATGGAACAAGTTAATCATACAGAATATTAAGAGTAGTTAATAGTATTTCGTAGCATAATATGAACTCATTTATAAAAGCTTTTTCTTCATATTAGCGTTTTATAAGTTTAAATTCGGGTAGTACCTACCCGTTAAGTTCATACTTAGTAGCTAATATACAATTCAACTACTACAATTCTATATGAAAAACTGATTGTAATAATATTTCGCGTTCAAACTTTTATACAATATTTTACAAACTTACAATACCGCTTATTTTACATAAAGCATGAAATATAGCACACAATAACTTTGATACAAGATAGTTGTGAAGACAATTCTAGCTAGTACACAAGTCGTTCGGCAAAGGCAATAAAGACACGTAATTCATACGTCCAGAAACAAGTCATGCATTCTGGTTTTACTAGGACTACTTCCCATCCTTGGTCTTGTGCAACATAACCGTTATGGCCGTTGATAAGACAGCGTGTTGTAACGTCATCAAAGGGACGAGGGTTACGTAATGTCCAACAGTCCCGTAATAATCTAAAAACCTCATTTCTTACCCCAATTACCGACTCCGTCACTTGTGGAAACGTTTTGTTTAATAGTTGTAGCCCGATGTTCTTGTTCTCACTTTGGTGAGAAGCGAACATTACTAATCCGTAAGCATAACATGCTTCTTTATGTTGCATGTTAGCCGCTTTTTCTAAATCACGAAGTCCAATATTCAGATATATTGAGTCAAAATAATTTCTTAACCCATTGCGTAAAATAGCATTTGGGTTCCCCGCAATATATGCGTCAAAGTAAACACATCGTAACTTATGGGTTTCCCAATGTGATATCCCCCATCTTTCAAACGAAAGTCTCTTATAAACCAAGACATTCTTGGAACGTTCTTCGAATGTCTTACAAACTGATCTCGCCTTAAATAGTTGTGCCGAAGAATTCTGGCCGACTCTAGACAAGATTTCATCAATCATGTCTCCGGGTAGGTCTCTTAAAATATTGGGTTGTCTATCCATTTTGTGTTTTTAAACTGTAAAATAGACAAGAGTTAGATTCATAAAAAAAATACTTATTAATACAAGCAATTTTTACATATATCATAAAGCATAAGAACACTATATTCCATATATTACACCACACGAATACAACTATCTTATTCCGACTCGCTCGTTTCTTCTTCTTCGGTTTTGGTTCGTTTTGCCAAGTTTCTAGGGATATATGATGTTCCCCTAATACGAGCCGTCGTTGTCCACATTGGTTTAGAAAAACCTGGTGGTTTAGAGGTTACCGGGTCATTGTTACAACTTAAGGACTTCGGGGGTTGACGATACATATAAAGTTCATCGGGGTTGGAATTAGATTTCTCTATTTTTATGCCCTTTCCCTTATTATTTTCTTTTGCCTTTTTAAATTCAGTTGGGGTAATTTCTATAACATCATCTGAATTCTCGTCGGAATCCGATTCATCGGAGAATTGGTAATCCTCCCAATATTTTGCTTCCTTGGCGGAAACACCATTGACCATAATTAACTTTGGTCGGTTGGTTGAGGATTTTCTTTTACTTAACTGTTTTATTATTTCCCCCACCGGTTCTATTTCTTCATCCGGTTCCGATTCTTCTTCCGGTTCCGATTCTTCTTCCGGTTCCGACTCTTCTTCCGGTTCCTCTTCGGGAACTTGTGAATCAGTCCACAAATCATTCCAATTTACATTTGACTCTTCATTATTATTAGGTGAGTCAATGGGACTTGTTCTAGAGGTAGACATCTATCACATAATATCAAACACGTTAAGAGATTAATATATCACATAATATTCATATGTTAAAAATATATAGTTTCCAACAAAAATGTTAAGCAATCATTTTTAAAGAAAACACGGTCGAAGTCCAGACTCACTAATGCATCCTAACAAACTCGATAAGACACACTAATGCAAATTTTCTGGTTCTCTAAGACCAACGCTCTGATACCAACTGAAATGTCCCGTTCTTATTGATTAAAAACGTTCCATATTAATTGATTTCGTTGCGAGGTTTTGACCTCTATATGAGACGTTTTTCAAAGACTGCATTCATTTTTAAACAAACCATAACCTTTATTTCATCAATAAAGGTTTAAAAAGCTTTACGTAGATTATCAAATAATGATAATCTAAAATATCCTGTTTACACACGACCATTACATAATGGTTTACAATACAAATATGTTACAACAAAATAAGTTTCTTGAATGCAGTTTTTACACAATATCATACAAGCATGGACTCCAAATCTTGTCCTTATTTAAGTATGCGACAGCGGAAGCTCTTAATAATCACCTGAGAATAAACATGCTTAAAACGTCAACAAAAATGTTGGTGAGTTATAGGTTTAACCTATATATATCAAATCGTAACAATAGACCACAAGATTTCATATTTCAATACACATCCCATACATAGAGATAAAAATCATTCATATGGTGAACACCTGGTAACCGACAATAACAAGATGCATATATAAGAATATCCCCATCATTCCGGGACACCCTTCGGATATGATATAAATTTCGAAGTACTAAAGCATCCGGTACTTTGGATGGGGTTTGTTAGGCCCAATAGATCTATCTTTAGGATTCGCGTCAATTAGGGTGTCTGTTCCCTAATTCTTAGATTACCAGACTTAATAAAAAGGGGCATATTCGATTTCGATAATTCAACCATAGAATGTAGTTTCATGTACTTGTGTCTATTTTGTAAATCATTTATAAAACCTGCATGTATTCTCATCCCAAAAATATTAGATTTTAAAAGTGGGACTATAACTCACTTTCACAGATTTTTACTTCGTCGGGAAGTAAGACTTGGCCACTGGTTGATTCACGAACCTATAACAATATATACATATATATCAAAGTATGTTCAAAATATATTTACAACACTTTTAATATATTTTGATGTTTTAAGTTTATTAAGTCAGCTGTCCTCGTTAGTAACCTACAACTAGTTGTCCACAGTTAGATGTACAGAAATAAATCGATAAATATTATCTTGAATCAATCCACGACCCAGTGTATACGTATCTCAGTATTGATCACAACTCAAACTATATATATATTTTGGAATCAACCTCAACCCTGTATAGCTAACTCCAACATTCACATATAGAGTGTCTATGGTTGTTCCGAAATATATATAGATGTGCCGACATGATAGGTCGAAACATTGTATACGTGTCTATGGTATCTCAAGATTACATAATATATAATACAAGTTGATTAAGTTATGGTTGGAATAGATTTGTTACCAATTTTCACGTAGCTAAAATGAGAAAAATTATCCAATCTTGTTTTACCCATAACTTCTTCATTTTAAATCCGTTTTGAGTGAATAAAATTGCTATGGTTTCATATTGAACTCTATTTTATGAATCTAAACAAAAAAAGTATAGGTTTCTAGTCGGAAAAATAAGTTACAAGTCGTTTTTGTAAAGGTAGTCATTTCAGTCGAAAGAACGACGTCTAGATGACCATTTTAGAAAACATACTTCCACTTTGAGTTTAACCATAATTTTTGGATATAGTTTCATGTTCATAATAAAAATCATTTTCTCAGAATAACAACTTTTAAATCAAAGTTTATCATAGTTTTTAATTAACTAACCCAAAACAGCCCGCGGTGTTACTACGACGGCGTAAATCCGGTTTTACGGTGTTTTTCGTGTTTCCAGGTTTTAAATCATTAAGTTAGCATATCATATAGATATAGAACATGTGTTTAGTTGATTTTAAAAGTCAAGTTAGAAGGATTAACTTTTGTTTGCGAACAAGTTTAGAATTAACTAAACTATGTTCTAGTGATTACAAGTTTAAACCTTCGAATAAGATAGCTTTATATGTATGAATCGAATGATGTTATGAACATCATTACTACCTTAAGTTCCTTGGATGAACCTACTGGAAAAGAGAAAAATGGATCTAGCTTCAATGGATCCTTGGATGGCTCAAAGTTCTTGAAGCAAAATCATGACACGAAAACAAGTTCAAGTAAGATCATCACTTGAAATAAGATTGTTATAGTTATAGAAATTGAACCAAAGTTTGAATATGATTATTACCTTGTATTAGAATGATAACCTACTGTAAGAAACAAAGATTTCTTGAGGTTGGATGATCACCTTACAAGATTGGAAGTGAGCTAGCAAACTTGAAAGAATTCTTGATTTTATGAAACTAGAACTTTTGAAATTTATGAAGAACACTTAGAACTTGAAGATAGAACTTGAGAGAGTTCAATTAGATGAAGAAAATTGAAGAATGAAAGTGTTTGTAGGTGTTTTTGGTCGTTGGTGTATGGATTAGATATAAAGGATATGTAATTTTATTTTCATGTAAATAAGTCATGAATGATTACTCATATTTTTGTAATCTTATGAGATATTTCATGCTAGTTGCCAAATGATGGTTCCCACATGTGTTAGGTGACTCACATGGGCTGCTAAGAGCTGATCATTGGAGTGTATATACCAATAGTACATACATCTAAAAGCTGTGTATTGTACGAGTACGAATACGGGTGCATACGAGTAGAATTGTTGATGAAACTGAACGAGAATGTAATTGTAAGCATTTTTGTTAAGTAGAAGTATTTTGATAAGTGTATTGAAGTCTTTCAAAAGTGTATAAATACATATTAAAACACTACATGTATATACATTTTAACTGAGTCGTTAAGTCATCGTTAGTCGTTACATGTAAGTGTTGTTTTGAAACCTTTAGGTTAACGATCTTGTTAAATGTTGTTAACCCAATGTTTATAATAACAAAAGAGATTTTAAATTATTATATTATCATGATATTATGATGTACGAATATCTCTTAATATGATATATATACATTAAATGTCGTTACAACGATAAACGTTACATATATGTCTCGTTTCAAAATCATTAAGTTAGTAGTCTTGTTTTTACATATGTAGTTCATTGTTAATATAATTAATGATATGTTTACTTATCATAATATCATGTTAACTATATATATAACCATATATATGTCATCATATAGTTTTTTTACAAGTTTTAACGTTCGTGAATCACCGGTCAACTTGGGTGGTCAATTGTCTATATGAAACCTATTTCAATTAATCAAGTCTTAACAAGTTTGATTGCTTAACATGTTGGAAACATTTAATCATGTAAACATCAATCTCAATTAATATATATAAACATGGAAAAGTTCGGGTCACTACAGCAGTAGTAAGCAGTAACAAGTAAACGAGCAAGTTGTAGATTAGTCCTATTAGTGAATCCTACTCGGTCAGGTCTAGACTCACTAATGCAACCTAATTCCCTACAACCAATGCTCTGATACCAAATGTGACGCCCCGTACAAAACCATCGTGTACGATTCGTCAACAACAGGATCTTTACACGGTCAAGTACTACATGATGTTTGAAAACCAGTTTGCATTCATAAAAACATTGTGTTTACAAAAGATAACGTGACACAGAGGTCATTACAAAGCCATTATTCAAATAACGTAAGTTGCGAATGCCAAATAAAAGTTTCATGATTGAGACATCTCTAAGTAATGCAGCGGAAATCTAACACATCAGGTCCTTAACAGCAAGTCTAAACACCAAGACAGCAAGTCTAACAGCGGAAGCAACAAACCTCTAAGCACCTGAGAAAACATGCTTAAAAACGTCAACAATAATGTTGGTGAGCTATAGTTTAAATTGTAACAGTAATATAAGATTGACCACGAGATTTCAATGTTCCAAAACAGTATGAAAAGTATTTGTATAACCGTGGGCACATCGTAACTAGACTTAACGTAAATATAAATATCACCCTCTGAAAGTACACCTGGCGAGTGCGTATGTCCTCGAAGTATTAAACACCCGTTAAATGCTAGCGCGACTAGCCCGAGTGGGGATGTCAAACCCTATGGATCCATATCTAATATTCACGTCTACCGGTTCAAAAACCAATAGTTAAACGTTACCGTGCTAAGGGGAATCTTTATGCCGTTGTATAACCCACACATATGTAAAGTTTAAGTACTCGTGTCAAGTTAGTAAAATATAAAAAGCGCATGTATTCTCAGTCCCAAAAATAGTATAAGTAAAAAGGGATGCTATAACTCACAGTGAATAAGCAATACAAGTCGATACGAAAGTGTGCAAGTAGTAAGTCGGTCCGAAAGGTCTTTAACCTAAATCAAAGGTTACTAGGTCAGTAGGTTGTCTTTATAAGTTATAATAGTGCATAAAATAAGTTTAAGTGTCCTCATCATCATCATTCATCATCATAAAAGCAAAGTAAGTTTGACAAGAATAGAGATCGAAACAATAGGCTGACTTCGATCAGTTGCTACGACCTCTACATAAATCGAAAAGACGCGTAACCAGTGGCTATGGCTCCGTATATGAGTCCCCTAGTTGCTGACCAATTTCCAGAACCAAACTCGTCTTCGTTTGACCGTGGCGATGGTTTAAGTGAGAGTAGATCAGAAATTTCAGTACAACGTTAATAGGGTGTAATGACTTTCGGAAGGCCATAAATCCTAAACCGTAACTCGGATTAAGACGAGGTATAAACGGAAAATCATCTACTCGAATCGAACTAACCGAAAATCAACATTCCAGTAGCCCAGGTGGTCTGATCAGATACGAAAAATAGTAGGTAAGGTGCTCCGGTGGGGTTCTTAGTACTTGATGCTCATCACGGTTCTCATCCTTGATGCTTGTAGCTTCAAGTGTACAACTCGTTGATGGTTTAGCATCACTTTTGATCAAGATTCTACCATAAACACATAATATTTTAAGACCAAGTAAAAACACAACTCATTTAAGAGTCTTAGATGGATGATGAACCAAGGTTACATCATACCCTTAGTCTTAACACAATTACAAGTTACATTTACAACTAAAGCTACAAACTTTACATCAATCAAATAAGTATGAACACAATCTAAGTCAAATGAGGTGATGGAACCCTAAGCTAGAGAGCTTGGATCCTTTTCACACAAGTTGCAAGGTTACAAAGCTAGAAAGCTTGAACCTTTAGTGTTCTTGAAGATCTTGAAGCATAAAGCTTGGATCTTTAAATTATATGAAGACCATAAACACAAGTTTTGAACTTTATAACAAAATAATGAGATCATAAGTTAGAAAACTTAGATCCATCAAAAGATATGAAGATTCAAGCTAGAAAGCTTGCATCTTGGTTGTTCTTGAAGATCTTGAAGCATAAAGCTTAGATCTTTAAGTTACAGGAAGATTACAAACACAAGTTTGAATCTTTATAATAAAATAACAAGATTAAAGCTAAAAAGATTTAGATCTACAAAGTAGGTGAAGATTCAAAGCTAGAAAGCTTGAATCTTCCATGTTCTTGAAGGATTCAAATCCATGTTTGAATCTACAAGATGTAATCAAGATCAAAGCTAAAAAGCTAGACCCATGATGATGATGATGATGAATTCGTGAAGATGAGAAGGAGAAGAAGAAGAGAAATTCAAAATACTTACACTTTTTAGAGAGAGAAAGACTAGAGAGAGAATTAGAGAGTGAGTGTGTGTGAAATACAAATGAGAGCATGTGTAAAGTGGATGGAATAAGGCTAGTATTTATAGGTGGTGAGGTGAGGGTGGGGTGTCAAAAACGTGGGAACATGGGGGGAACAAGGGGGACAACTTTTTGCTTTTTGGTTAATGGTTGTCTAAAGTTGGTGCTTATGTTAGGATCCCATGCAACATTATGGATAATACTTGACATAAATGCTAGCATGTTCCCTCTAATAAATGGACATTTGTCTTACTTATTAATGGGTCACTAGCTATTAATAATTGGGCTAATTAAATAGTCCACTAACTAGTGTAGGGTGGACTAAGGCCCAACAAGGTAGAAAGTCCAACAAGACTAACTAGTAAGCATAAGTAAATTACTACGCGTAATTAAGCATTCAAAACCCCAAGTAATTATTATTATAAAATAATAATTAAGATTTCGTAGTTATAATATTCCGATTACGACAAAAGTTAAACGTGTGCGCAGTTCGCGGTTTATTGGAAACGTTAAGTGACACTAACGGTCATAAAGCATCCGGTGATCAAGTTAAGTATCCTACGTACTCTAAGGCACGTTTTAACATATAAATGAAAGTAAGCCATGTGTATAAAGATTCCAGAGTATAAGATAGCACAGTACGCACAAATACGCAATTTCGCAAAAACACAAGGCACAAAAGCAAGTCGAAAAAGTCGGGTCGTTACATTACCCACCTGTTAATGGAAATTTCGTCCCGAAATTTGAATAGTGACTAAGAGTGGTACCGTATTTATTTAAGAAGTAGCGTATTAAAGTTTCGTGAGACTCGTGGGCTCAGAAGTGAGTTATTTACCTTGAAGGGTACTTCGGCGTACAAAAGTAAGAATAGGTATATGCCATTAATTAAGTCTCTTGTCCTAAGAGACTAACAAGTTGATTTCGTTTCTTGCTAACATGAATATGTCATCCGAATATATATACCCACAAAAGAAAATATGATGTTTTTAGCCCTACAGGAATCTTCAGTAAGCCGGATGCATGAAATACATCATGAATGTTTCTAAACTTACCTAAAACATTGAGCGCTTGTGTCGTAATACAAAGCTGACAGATAGAATAGAAAACATGATGATCACAACATACTACGTGTGAACTTATCCTTGGATGGAATGAAAGCACAGTTCCATATTGTAACTTTATCCATTCAGTTACATGTTGAAGTTATGGTTATTATTAACTAGAACAACATAAAGTTGCAATCAACGAAGGAAGAAATATGTAGAGTATCCATATCAGTGCCGTAAATGTTTTAAGTAGTCCCCTTCCAAGAGGATAACGAGATTCATAGATTCCTAAAGTATCTTACACTACAATTCCGAAAAAAAATCGCACGAAAGGTGTGGTCCTTGAACCAGAGTGAACTCTTCGAGTGGATTGATCCGAATTTATCCTTATACTTAAGGGGATGTGCAGATGAGAAGATATGTGAACCCTTGGTCGTAAAGAACGGTTTACTCTAAGTGAAAAGAATCTCAAAAACGATTCCTTATACCTCAACCTACTGATTCATAGAGATGATATTTGCGAGGATGTTGCGATTAGCCGTGAAATATTGAGAATAGAAACCCACCTAGTGCCCTTCCTACAATGGGGTGACCACTGAGTGTACCTCAGAAAACTGATTTATCGGCCCGCGATTTTGCCATGTCTAACCTTAAAAGGAACATTTTTCGAGTACAAAGACTTCCTAACAAATTTTTATAAATCTGCCCCCCAAAGTGGCTCAAGCATTTTTAACAAAGATTTTAATAGTAAGCTTCATCCCTAACGGAGGGAGAGAAGAAGTGTGATCCTTACATGGTGTAGTCTAATACGAAAATCTTTAATAAAATCAACCGAGGAAGTTTTGAAAAACCTTTAAACGTTTTATGCGACAACATAAATGGAACGAAGTTCTTGGTAAATTTAGAAGTAGGTATAACGAGTACCATTTTGCACAAAATTATTTGACTTAAAACAACTCAATAAATGAGCGATTTTTAATTATCTTGAAGGTATAACTTAGTATGTACTAACCCAAAATAAGTAAGGGTAAATTTATACATATATGATTTTATAAATCGCGTAAGTGATAGAAAAGTTTTTAGTACTTTCATTTGTCCATAAATCTCGTGAAGATCGCACAAATAAGCAACGTGTAAAAATCAACGTGTAAAATTTTTGATAAACATAGTTTTTCGTATTTCAGAGGTTACGATTTGAAAAAAATTGAGTGAAAAATCTTTGAATCATCGGTTGACATGTTACTGGGTAATGAAAATTAATGAATTAAATGTAGTTTTGATGATTATCAGGGACTTAAGTCTTTGGCCCAAAAATGTTCAAGTGCGAAGCCGTTGCTAAAAAGTGAGGTATGAAGGATAGAGTATGAGGATGAGAAGTTAATCGCTTCTTGACTTTGCAAGATGCCAAACATGTTATGACTAACATTAAAGTCGGAATACTGATCGCTAGATGAAAATCTCTTGGAATAAGTCAGGACTTCGAGTTATGTAAGAAAGAGCATCATTCCAACAGACGTGGCAAATAAGATCCTTAGGGTAACGCAGTAATTTTGAATGGTTTAAGTGTTAGTGGAAGACCGAAGGCTCTGCAGGACGTGGTAGTAAGTGCCTTCATCACACACACACACACACACACACACACATGAATCTCTCAATTTCGACAGTTGTAAAGTCTTCATGATGACTTGGACACAAATAAGCAACGAAAAATTTTATATAATAAGCAACGAAAGTTTTATAGAAACCGTTTTAGGTGACAATGTAAGAAAAGAAACGAAGTTCTTAGTAAACTAGGGTTATGTACAACATGTACCATTCAAAGTGAAATATCTTTTGAATAAAAGATTTGATTTGTAAATGCGAAAGTAAAATTTCATATGTATTTGTCAAAATAAGTAATTATTTACTTTATTTTATATAACATATACGATTTCAAAAATTTGCACGAATGGCAAATAAAATAAATTTACTTTTATAAAACTTTGAGAGGATCGTACCGTAAAAAAGTGTGTGAAAAATTTTTGGCAAACAAAATTTTTATATTTCGGAGGTTACAAGTTGGAAAAGGATTGATGAGGATTGAGTAAAAGATTTTGAAAATTTCGGGTGATCTTTGAGGTAATAAAAACCATTGAGTTTAAAAGTGGTTGATGACTGTTGGTAGGGCATAAGTCTTTCGACCAAAAATGCTGAAGTGTAAAGTTGTTGCTTATAAGTGAGTTACGAAAGGGAGAGTATGAGGATGGGGATTAACTACCCATTGATTTTGGAAATCTCGAACTGGTATGACTAATATCGACGTAAGAAGGGTGATGGTGTGATTATCATCGATTAAGAATTCTCTCAGAATAAGTTAGGATTCAGAGTCGCATAAGAATGAGCATCAAATAAGATTCTTGGGTAGTATAGAATTTGAATTGCTGAAGTGACGGGATACAATTTCCTTTATGTATCGTTGTGCAGGTTGGTCTATTGTATCGGTTCCTTTCATGGTTAGAAAGTAAGCAGATTTGGTGAGGCGGTCAACGATAACCCAGATAGTGTCATAACTGCCTATTGTTTTCGGTAGCTTGGGGATGAAATCCATTGTCATCCCCTCCCATTTCCATTGTGGGATCACGGGTTGTTGAAGTAACCCAGATGGCTTTTGGCTCACCATTCTCGTGAGGTATACGAATAATCTTCTTACTATAAATAACTTACGCTTTCGTCCTTGAAAGCCAGTCCGTTCCAACTATTTCATCAAAGCTTCCTAACTTGATGAGTATTAGATTAATCCTAAAGTCCATTCCAACTTTTATATCAAGCTTCTTGACTTGATGAGTATTAGGTTAATCTTAAGGTTCATTCCAACCAAATATTATTATACTATCGCGAAAAATTCTATAAACCTTCTCAAATAACATTTGTTTGTGCATAGGTAACTAATCCTTTCCAACTACTACATTAAAATTTCCAAGTTTTGTTGGCATGAGGTCATCTCCAAATGACCCACCTGTTAATTTTAAGGTACTACCTTAAATCATTCTTCTATCTCTGCCAGATTACCATTAGCTTGTCCTAGTGAATACTTAAATCTCATGGTTGTTAACGGCTTATTAGTCATAACACTAAGGTCCTTAGATATAAAGTTTCTATCGCTCTAGCATTAAACATCTCCGAGACAATAAACGTTGTGAAGAAATGTACCCTAACTAAAATCAGGATCCATGCGAGTCTCCATAACTGAGATAACGATTGCTCTACCACAAGTAAATCAAAGTTTTTCTTGTTTGAGAACTTTTTCCTTAAGTATCCAGGGTGTCAATATCTATTACAAATTTTCGGGTTATCAATTCCGCAATCTAGGCCCTTCTCGTACAGTATTTAGGCTAAGTGGTTATTCCTACCTTTATCAGACCATAATGCGTATACTCAAGTGGTTCCTACCAAAATTTCCCTTAAATCGCTTCATATTCCTTATATAGTAACATTGGAACTTCTGCATGATTTACTTCAATATAACCACGCTGGCCTGGCATCATTATATTGTACTAAATCGTACATTCATTCCAATATCACTCCATATGGTCAATGTAATGTGTTCATTTCAAGTTCTACTCAATTTCATCTAACGGTGCTTTCTCTATGCTATCTCAAAATAAAATCTACATAATTAATCTCACGGTTTCTCGGTGCAGGTGCGTAGGTTCCGTAGGTCATGCACCAATGCCTAAATGTCCCGAAATTTCTTCAAAATGTTCGGGTTCAGGTAACGTCATTAGATTCCTTTCTAGAAATTCAATCTGGGTCTCGCGTCGAGTTGTACGTGTAGCAAGTAGTAACACGATATGTCTTGAGGCGACTCCCAAGTCTTTGGGTACGGCTGATCATCAGTAGAGGGCACTCTGACCTTGTGAAAGGAGATGTCCTCCCG
Organism: Rutidosis leptorrhynchoides; assembly: GCF_046630445.1. NCBI lineage: Eukaryota > Viridiplantae > Streptophyta > Magnoliopsida > Asterales > Asteraceae > Rutidosis > Rutidosis leptorrhynchoides. The sequence goes on along the minus strand of NC_092343.1, from coordinate 20,096,178 downwards.
ACTTCCCCGATGCCTAAGAGTGTTAGGGTCCTAAATCCAGAAGTGTCGTTAGATTGTCGAGTAGTGGTGAAGAGCGAAAGTGATAAGTGACAGTCATGAAAGCGTACGAGATATGAGCCATCTTGCGGGAACTGAACGACCTTCGAATGTTCACACGTCGTACGTGGCTATTTAGAGT